>NW_015388133.1:226233-253450 GCF_001527695.2 Protobothrops mucrosquamatus
TTTTGATTTAATAATGGTTGAAGGAGGTGGACTTACTCTTAGCTAAAGTTAGATATAAATATGACATTAAATGTTATTGGATGGGTTAAAAATGTCTTAAATGTGTTTCTTTTTCTGATTTAATGACGAAGGAAGACTATTATAAATATGATTATGCTGTAATAATTGAATTTGTTTGGAGGTGGACTTATTGTGAATGTTTAAATAATTGAAGGATAACTAAGTAATTGAAGTTGTAAACCTTATTAAGGGTTCAAAATGATTTTTTATAGGTGTAGTTTGATGAAATGATAGAATTTACTTGTTAACTTTATGGAAGTGGGAATTTTTTCTTTTTCTTTTTTCTTGCGGAAATGGTAAAGATTTTGGGTATCTGAAGAATTAATTAAAGGAATAATTTTTATTAAAAGGAAGATTATTATAAATATAATAATGCTGTAATAATTGAAAATAATTGAATGATAATTAAGTAATTGAAATTGTAAACCTTATTAAGGGTTCCAAATGATTTTTTATAGGTGTAGCTTTATGAAATGATAGAATTAATTTTTTAACTTTATGGAAGATAGAAATTTTTTTTCTTTTCTTTTTTTGTATAAGTAAGGGATGCTGTTAAACTATCTTGCTGAAATGGTAAAGATCTTGGGTATTTGAAGAACTAATTAAATGAATAATTTTTATTAACACGGAGGAGATGGATTGTTTAAGTTTAGAGTTTGGAGTTAGAGATATTAATATTTGTTTACTTGTAGTTGAATGTTAGCCTAGGTTTGGTTTGGGAAGTCCGGGGGGTGGGGGGGATGGGATAAATCATTGTGTAATACTTGTGATGTATTTCTTCTTTTATGATAAAAACAATAAAATTCTATATAGAAAAAGAAGGTAAACAGCTTAAAGTAACAGCTTAAAACAATCTCAGAAATAAATAATTGTTCATAACTGGAATAAAAACATTGTCTCCCTTAAAAAAACTCAAATGTGCCTTACAAGTCTACTTTGAAACCTTTCTACATTTAACTTCCAAAAGGGAGGACATACAGAGAAGGGCCTTTGAGGGTCATCCCATGGGCATAGCTAATATTGAAAGACCCTAGTACAGTGATGGCGAACCTTTTAGAGACTGAGTGCCCAAACTGCAACCCAAAACCCACTCATGCATCGTCGAGTGCCGGGTGGGTGTGGCCCATTGGCTGGGTGTGGCCAATTGGGTGGGCATGGCCAATTGGGTGGGCATGGCTGCAGTGGTAACAGCAAACTGGGTGGGATTAAAAAGTTCAATCAATCAATTTCAACTTTGCAAGATCTTTTTTTCCCCGCGAGAAGTTAAAATTGACTGATTAAACCTTTTTTTTTTTTGCACACGGTGGCGGAGGCCTAAAGCGAAAAGGTTTTTATAAAACCCAGCTGAAGGTGTAGGACTGGGGTGACAGCGCGCGTGCCCACAGAGAGGGCTCTGAGTGCCGCCTCTGGCATCCGTGCCATAGGTTCGCCACCACTGCCCTAGTATATTTCCAGCGGTTGCTCAACTTGTAGACAGGCAGCTTGGCATCCTCTCTGGGACTCTTTATAGTTGTTTAACAAGCCTGTCCCACCCAGCATAGGAACTCAGTGGTCATCTCCTGACTGTAGACAGGAAGTGTGACACATGGTTCCTTTAAGAGTTTTAGTTATCTTCATAAAATATATTTACAGTATATGTAATATTATTCAACTATTGAAACATAATGTATCTAGTTTCTTGACAAAGTTGTTTACACTTTTTGTCTTCAGACAAAGACTTTGACCAAGAATAAATCTCTCCATGCTATTGCAAATGTGGCAAGGCTTGAGGATTACTACACAGCTTACAAGTTTGTTCTTTGTAAGTGTATTTGAGAGAAGCTAGGTTGGGAATATGTTATTCTTTAAAATAAGCATACAATATTTAGATTTACTGTCCTGCACTGATGATGATACCTAGTTTGGTAATAAAATATCTTCAGGTAAACAACTAAATTCAGAAAGCACCAAGAATTCCACAGTTCAACCTTGATCTACAGATATTGTCTTCTATTTTCCACTTTGTTGGTAGTTGCAAATAATTGGAAGTATTGGGACCAAACTTTTATATTGTATTTGACAGCAACTGGGCAGAAAACACATACAGTATTTAAAAAGACCAATAGCTCCTTTGCCAAAACCTATTGGGAAGAAGATATTCACAGTTTATAATTTGTTAGTGTTTTTTTTTAATACCAAACATCCTAAATATGTTGAAGAAATTCTTACGATACATGAAATGTTTGAACATTTGTTTTTAAACTCAACCTATGTCTCACATTGATGGAATTGAGTAAGTTGTGTCTTAAAGCTAATAGACGAGAGATTTGGCCTTTATTGAACGAGATCATTAGAGCCAAAATACTGCTTAGCATTAAAGAACAACAGATTAAAGGGTGAACGTTATAAGATTCAGATCTCACACTTGAAAAGGCTTTGGAGATTTGTTGTACTTCAGCAGATAACACAGGCTCTGCTTCAAAGTATGGACCTTCTTAGGGAAACAATAAGGAAATATATACTATTCAATTGATGGATAGGGGTATGTGAAAGATTATAAGAATTTAGAAGATTGAAAGTTACAGTGGAAAGCTCAAAACAAAGATAGGTTGCAGAAGGTGACTGATCAAGATGCTCAACTTCAAACTGTTATATCAATCATAAAGAAGGATTTCCCTACTCCAGAAGCTGCAAAGCTTTGGGGAGATGTGAAGAATTTACTACATTGTCAGAACGGCATTCATTATGTGTAAATGAGAGTAGCTATTCCTGCTTTGCAGGAGCAAGAGGTCCTTTCTCAGCTTTGTGCTACTCCTCAAGGAATTCAGAGATCTAAAGCTCAGGAAAGGAACTTAGCATACGGCTGACATGCAGGTGATACTAAGCAGGCAATAGAGAAATAACCTGAGGGTGCTCCCAATTGGGGGTCATTTAAGATGCGATTAAAATTATATATGGGTCCTGATTCACCCTGGAGAAAAAACTGAGTATAGATAATTGAATTTTATAATTGTGATTGATTATTATTCTAAACAACAGAAGAAGATAGTTTTAATAAATAAAACAGCAATACAGTAATTGAAAGCATAAAGCTTTTTTTTCTTCTCATCAAAGAATCCTTGGAATCATATACCTTGTAAATCAGAAATTTGAACAGTCTGAACATCATAATGATTCTAAACAATATCTTGGTAGTCCAGTGTATCCTCAATTTAATAGTACGATAAAAGGGCAATTCAGTCTATGAAACAGTTTATTGGAAATTCTGAAGAGTCTGGTGGACAACAGTATGTAGGTTAACTGTACATTGAAACACACCACTTACTGGAAACATTATGCCCAAATATTAATGGAGAAGGTGCTGACAGATATTCTCCTGGTAACCACAAAGGCTGTTTCAGTAACTGAATAAAATAACAATGTCAAGAGTCAACCTCCTTGTGTTCAGGATAGATAAAATGGACTTATGTTTATGTGCAAGCCACTGATAGCCTGCAAAAAAATGAAAGCAAGCCAACTAAGATAGGATTCTTTCTGTGGTGAAGCAGAAAATGTGACCAACTGCATTCATATCATGCGATGATATTAGAAGAAAGGGTGCATCATTATAATCAGTAGCATCTTTATTACCAAACATGTACTTGTAGAGCCTAATCATTTATGAGGATAAGGTGGACCAAATATTGCAAAATCCCATAGAATTATGACTAGGAATGTTATATTTAACATTGAGTAGGCATGCTGGGATTGGAGTGCTCATATGGTTAGGATGGTGAGTCAAAAGACCATTGAGAAGCTGATAGCTCTGCAGTTCGAAACCTGAGAAAAAGCAATATGACAATGATGAGCTCCCATCAATTTCTCCCTGTTCCTGCCAACCTAGCAGTTCAAAAGCATGCAAATGCAAGTAGATAAATGGCTACCACTAATAGTGGAAAAATAACAGGGACATGAAAGGAGCCTCCTCGGGTGTCCCTTGGGCAAAGGTGGCTAATCTTTCAACTTGGAAGCACCTTGATAGATGCTTCCAATATGGATGTAGTAGTAGTAGTAGTAGTAGTAGTAGTAATAATAGTAGTAGTACTAGTGGTAGTAGTTATAGGCATGCTGTATAATGCCATCAGAGGCATAGTTAATATCTCAGGGACAGCTTGCAAGTTTCTGACTCCAAGACTATGGATTCTGCTTAGTCAGTAAGATAATATGGATTATGTACCTGTCATTAATTGTTTTTCAATAGACGGAGATGTGTGTGTGTGTGAAAGAGAGAGAGAGAGAGAGAGAATATATTATATGATAATTTTAGTTGAATTTTACTGTAATGACAAAAACATCCATTAAAATGATGGCTGAGTTCCCACATTAACTAAGGTGTGGTTATATCATGACTTATTGAATAAACTATGTGACTAGGATTATCCTGCACACTAAACTATCTATAACAAAGCATAGTTGGTTGAATGCAGCATAACATACTTCAGATTTTGAAGTTTGAATAGATCAATATTCTGAGGAGTTCAATTTATAAAAATGTCAGAACTTAGGAGAACCAGCCAGGAATCACAGAACACATTATCTATGACTGAAAAAAAAGATGTCTCACTCAATAAAGGATTGAGAAGAGCAATGAACACCAGTTCTCATGCCATTTTCCACAGATGTAACTGGTTTTGGATTATGATAAAACTTATTTTATTTATACTGCTATTGTGGCCCAATTATGAATGGTTGTATAAAACTAGAAATGTAGAATAAATATGTTCACTAGTCTATTCACACCAACTCCATTTAATTCTGAATGAGAAGTGAAAAACTTTTGGGGAATTATAGAACAACTTTATGATTACTTTATGGACAGTATCAAAGAATAACATTTACTTCCTCCATGAACAACATCCCAGTCTAAGATTATACGGAAGGTATGTGCAACAAGATTACTACCATGTGAGACTCTCATGTCCATTAATTTTCATTTAAGGGATATTGATAAGCAAAACTGAAGAGCTCCTCTAGATTCTTCAATAATTCACAAAATGCTATAAGTCAGTATGGCATCAAACATGATAATGATGTGGAAATGGCCACGCTTGGGATATATCTCAGGACTTCCAAGACCAATGTGATTAAGAAGTTTCTTGATATTCTTTGAAAGTATCAAAGACCAACATCTCCAGAGTACCAATTAAGAGTAAATGTGGTGGGTTGTTTGTTTTTACAATAGTGGTCAATTTGCAGGGCTGAATAAAATAAATACATTTTATTCTTGTTATCAGCAACTGATGAAGAGGCTTGCATTCAGGGAACTTCTGGTCCAGAAATACAATAATGACTTGTCAGACACATTTCCTAGTCTCACACAAATCATTACTGAAATCCGATATTGCTAAAAATCAACAATAAAGGAAGTAGCTGAACTTCTCCTGATAGAAAAGTGTGCTCTGTCATCATTTTTTATAGAAGTCTACCAAGCTTGCTTGCAGTTTTTAACATACCTGTGACAGAGACAGCTGCAGAGAACAGCACGTGATAAGAGCACCTAGGTGGCCTACTGGTGCTCTGAACTGAAAATGAATGTGCTAGAAAATTGGATATTTATGTATGCTGATGAAAAGGCATGGGAAAAAAAAACTCCTTCACCACAGTACTCCTGTGGTCCTCACTGGCACATGGCCAAAGATGTTGTTCCTGTTTCCCAATTACTGGGTTGTATAGGATGCATTCACTCTGACCCTATGTAACACACATGTACAAAATGGATCTTCCACAAGAGAAAATTACTTACCGGTACCTTATTGTTCCATTGCCTGTCTTTATAATGGAATATATTGCTGCTCCTGTTTGGACATTAAACATTTGGCACATTAAACTAATGTAATTTCCTTTTTAACTATTGCTTTGTTCTTGGTATTAATCTATATTGTAAACAATGCCCCCTCCCCTCCAGGCACTTGCTTTTGGTTTGGTTGGCTGCTGAGGTTGGTATTTATGTTGTTGTAATTGCACTCTGTGCATTCTCTTAGCTCAGTTTGCATGATATAAGGAAGCTGCTTTCTTTGTCAGAGGTCCATTTCATCTGCTTTAAGTTCCTGGTCAATTTCACCTAATGGGCAGATTAGCAACAAAAAGCAGTTTTTGAGCTTTCAGACTTTAAACGTCTTGATGGGACCAGAAACAAATCAGAAATCAATAGTAATCTAACACCAGGATGATGTGCTCACAGCAAGCAATATTAATTAGCAATATGGCTACCATATTCTATTCCAGTTGCAATTTCTGGATGATTTTCAACTAGACACTATTTACTGTGTGGGTTCCTTGGTGCTCTCTGAGCTTGCTTGTTTTCTTGCAGACGTTTCATTACCCGAACTAGGTAATGTTGTGTTTTCGGTTCGTTGGCAATTGACGAAGACACATGGTGAAAACAACAAGCTCTTTATTACACTCTCCTACAACCAAGCAAACAATAAAAGGCACGCAGGCCTTTTATAGGGCATGAAACCCAGACAGTGTGAACCAATAGGAATTGACCTTTTTTGCACCTTGCGCATGCGCACAAGGCTGGCGCCACCCTGTCTGGTCCCGGGCAGCTTTTGGATTGCCCAGGACCATTTGCAACAATTCTGAGCCTGCTTTCAGCTCTTGCAGGCTCAGGACACAACAAGTAACATCACCAGTGTTAGTCACTGCTAGCACTGATGATGTTACCTAGTTCGGGTAATGAAACATCTGCAAGAAAACAAGCAAACTCAGACAGGACCAAGGACCCCTTATTTCAACCCTGAACTACAAATATTCTCCTTCATTGGTACTATTTACTGTGGCCATTTATCATCTTTATCAAAAGAAGTTCAAGGCATCTTTACTTGAAGAATGTCCAATGCAGTTTTTATTCTAGCCCAACAGGATATTGAAAAGAAATTATGTAAAGAAGATCAAGATTCTCCCTGTCCCTCAGCAGCATAACTCTTTGAAAATAAAACTGAAAGACTCCAAGTCTGATATCACAGGAGAAGCCAGCAAAATAAAGATGCCTCTCAAAAATAGGCTTGCTGTAGTTTAGAGCTGCAGGAGGAAAACATTCCAACTTGGGAAAGGGAGTTTGGTAGTGACTCAGACATGACAGCTGTTCCACCCTAAATGTCTCTCTTCCATACTTCCATATTGGTCAATTGCTGCAGAGCAGATCATTGATCCCTGCCCTTTGCTTCCCATGCACCCACATAGAGAAACACACAGATACGCAACATGAAGGAAGCAGGGAAAAAAACACAAAGGCACAATGCATTACAGTGAGGGGTCTTTGGTGCTTTCTGACCTTGGCTGTTCTCTTGTAAGCATGTCATTTCCCAAACTAGGTAACATCATCAATGCTAGCAGTGACTAACACTGATGATGTTACCTAATTTGGGTAATGAAACATCTGCAAGAAAACAACCAAGCTCAGAGAGCACCAAGACCCCTCATTTCAACTCTGAGCTACAAATATTCTCCTTTATTACACATTACAGTAATTTGTTAGATATAAGAGAATGCACATGCCTTCTTTGGCCATGATTGGTAAAAGGGTTGAAAAGAATCCCAGAAGCCATTTCTGAATATCTTTATTCCTTCCAATCCAGTAGAATCCTAGAAAAATATGTAAAGGAAGACAAGTTCAGCATAATGATTTTCCAAACCCAGAAGGATACCATATTTGGTATGTGGAGTAAGCTATGGCTTACTTAATCATGATTTATTAGATAAATGATAAAGTCTTGGTTCACACAGAATGTAATGTCAATATTAAAACCCACCACATTATAGCTTAAGATAATGTATGATTCAGCTCTGAAAGGGCATCACAGGCCATCTTGGACCCCATGGAAAACTTTGAATTGTAGTCATCCCTGTCAGATGTAATATGAAAGAAATTTCTGGCATGGATATTTGTAATTGATTTCTATCCACAGGTTTCAGGACTGTAGAAAGCTAGAAATCCTTTTCACATTCTCAGTATTACAGAATTCTTGTAACTTTTAGCATCCTATACAGAATAAAACAGCAAATGTACTTGCTGCTTATAAGGATTGAATGCAGGAAATATTATATATGTAATGCACTGATACTAGTTTTAACACCTCAACAATTATTCTGTTCAATATTGCACCTTTTAGGTAGGGGTAAGGCAGATGGAGTAATAAAACTGCTTTTAGATGCATGGCAACTGCTGGCATACTGTAGGTGGTGGTTGGGAGGGAAGAGAGCGCTGTATGTGTCTATATGATGGTGTAGCTGTCTCTGCCAGCTCTTTTAAAGAGGTTTCTTTTCCTCAGGACAGTTTCATTAAAAAGGAATCAAGTGAGGGGGCCAGAGAGGTCAACACAATGATTTAGTGATCCGAGTGCTGTGCCAGGTCTGTCAGGTCCCTAGACAAAATAAATATGAGGAATGAAACCTGCATCCTATTTTGAAAAGGCAGGATCCAATTGCTCTGTCATTATATCATCTCAACCGGCCATAGGAAAATTATATTGGGCTCTGGCCAGAATGGGTAAAGCAGACCTTGGTTCTCCCATTAGAGCAACCTAACACTATCTTTATTTAAACATTTAACCTAGTTATTATGCACATCTCAAAATTCCCTTCAGTTTAGTAAAAGAACATCTTAAGATGTGGAGAGGATCCATTACTTTCCATGTCCCACACAGAGTGCTATGGTGACTTTTAGCAACAGTAGGTGTTTGCTTTGTTTGGCAAATATGGAAGGTTTTTAAAATGACAAATGACAATCATTTTGACAGATAATGGCCTGTTATAAAACATCACGATCATAGCCCAGATGTTTGTAGGTTTCTAATTGAGCACTAGATTAATTCTATAGATTAGAGATTAATCCTTCTGATTCAGAAAGATTCATGTGGATTTTTCACTTGATCTTACTTCATTGAGCAATGCCTATGCATGCCCAGCCTAGAGAGGATGCTCTGGCTTTTCAAGTCCAGGTAGTGTTGGATGATGTTAATTATGCTCAATGTTAAGCCTTATTTTGGAGTGGAAGCATCATTGGTCACACTGAAGAAAGAATAAGGAAAGTGATACCTATGGATTCTTCTAGACCTCGCTTTAGACTTTGATCCGACTAATAGTTTATTTCTGGGTCACAGGTCCCAGAAATTGATGTTATTGTTGTTTCAGCCATAACACATGTCTGGTTCAGCCATAACACATGTCTGGTACATATGCAGTTATCTACAACTGGAAATATGCTTCATGGAACTCAGTAAGCCCCATTTAGCTCCACTGGTTAGACATTAAACATTGCATTATAAAGGGGGCAGATTGTAGTCTTCTTACATTTAATATGAACACATGATCTGGGGACTTTTGGAAAGCATGAGCCTTTCAGATCTGCAATAGTAGGATCACTGGCTTCAACACCAATTTTGAACTTTGTGTATCATATGGAAGATTCCCCATTTATAGCTACACAATGGTACAGAAATGGCCAGAATCTGGAGGCAGATTGGCCCATTTGGAATTTTGAGACCATGGAATGAAAGTTTTTTTTTTTAAAAAAAGGCTGCATAGATAGATATGGCCAGTCACAAAATACTGTTTATCAGAAGGCAAAATTGTGAGACTTGCTATTTTGTTCAGAAAAATAAATCCAACAGTAATTGCATGAGCATTATCTCATTGCATTACAGCAGATTAATACACGTCTCTAAATTAGCTGGGATCTGATAAAAATTTGAGGTTTCATCTGAAAAATCAGATTCATATTTAGAGTTCAATTAGCATAGTTTTGTTATGTAAAGTAATGTGGAAAAGGGCAAACTATAAGTCATTTACTCCCAAACCAAAGACTTTGTCTTTTGTACAACGTTCTCCTTATTATTTGAATGTAGATGCGACAAGGCACCCAACACAGGGGGGCTGTAAACAGTACAAATTGCAATTCCAAAAAGGAAATGCTGTTAGAATCCTCAGCAGGAAGCCAAAAGATTAACCACCCTTGAATTCCATACTTGTCAATCCTCCACCTACATTTCAGTCTATTTTATCTTTAAGCCCTTAACATTTAGCAATCAAAATGCTGAACAACTGGACCTAAATTCAACTGTCTCTCTCTCTCTTTTCCTCTCTAACAAATAACATATGGGATAGCAGAGAACATTAGACATTGCAAAAGGCTAGCTCTCTGGTCAAAAGGTGAGTGGCCTCATAAAGAACAATTTCACACTATTTAAACAAGTCACTGCTGGCTGACCCAGACAGTTCCCTGTCCTGTTTGCTGCAGAAACCTTGTCATTTTCTTTAACTACATGGAAAGACTTTAGAAAAAAATTGCTGACTTTACTTTGATTGCAAAAGAAGTCCCAAAATTCTACCTTTAAAAAAAAAATTGATAAGAAAAATTGAATTATAGTAAGTCTCCTAGATCTGCATCCTGGTGGTGCTGTGGCTAGAATGCAGTATTGCAGACTTATTCTGCTGATCGCCTATTGCCAGCAATTCGGCAGTACAAATCTTACCGACTCAAGGTTGACTCAGCCTTCCATCCTTCCCAGGTTGATTAAATGAGGACCCAGATTTTTGGGGCAATATGCTGACTCTGTAAACCGCTAGAGAGAGTTGTAAAGCATTGTGAAGCAGCATATAAATCTAAGTGCTGTTGCTATTGCTATATAGCCTGCAAAAATCTGGCAACCATTAGATGGCAGCAGAATTTTCTGTTCCTCTCTGCTATCATTTGGTGGTCTTCTGGTTTTTTTTTTTTAACATCCCCAATCTAATAGTGGACATTTTTGTTTTTATTTAGTGCCTTGAAATCTTTTTTTTTTTTTTTTTTTTTTTTTTTTTTTTTTTTTTTTTTTTTTTTTTTTTTTTTTTTTTTTACTCCTGGTGATTGCCTGAGCAAGTCTCTGCAATTTTTTTGGCAGATTTTTCAGAAGTGGTTTGCCATTGCCTCCTTCCTAAGGCTAAGAGAGAATAACTGGCCCAAAGTCACCCAGTTTGCTATGTGTCTCAGGCAGAGCTAGAACTTATAGACTTCCACCTTCTAGCCTTTTGCCCTAATCTTTAATGAACTGGCTCTCAAAGCTACACTTACATAGAATTGTATAACGATCAGTTAATTGCTATTAGATATAGGAAAAATGTTGGAATTCTTCTGGGATTACAATTGTTGGCAGTAGCCAAGGATTTTTTTCCAGTGAATATATTAATAGGTCATAAACAGCTGTTTCCATTTTTTTCAATCAGCAATTGAAAAAAGTCAACTCATTTCAAATGAATTTAGTATTTGTACAGATGTTCATTTAATGCACCCTGGTTTCTTCAGTCTAGGTTACTTTCACATTTACTGTGGAATGGGAATGTTCACATGCAGGCCTCCATTGACAGTTTTCTCATTTTCTACCATATTTACCCCAAAATAAGACCATGTCATATTAATTTTTACTCCAAAAGAGCATTAGGGCTTATTTTCCATTCAGATCTTATTTTTGGGGAAATATGGTACTAAATGCGTCCATCTGGCTGATGATCTTAGCTGGGGCTTATTTTGAGGGTAGGGCTTCTTGTTAACAATGCAACGATCTTGGCTGAAGCCATTTATGCTTCGTTTTCGTTTGCCACAGTATTGAAAGGGGGGATGGGTGGTTTTAATGTTAGATTAAACAATATTTTGTCCCGTGGGAACCAAGATCATTGCTGCCTGACTTTTGGCGGGCTGAACCTTCCATTAGAAAGCCCACCAAGGTATTCTATTGAGGAACGTAGTTGATTACATCAGCTGGGGTAGGAAGTTCAACACTGTAACGCTTTGGAAGGAACTCCAGACTTGGTTTCACTTTTGACTGTGCCGATACTTTGTAGCCAATAAACATGTTCTTTAAGGAAACCTCTTGCCTTGGAGTTCTGCTTTTGCTGGTCTCATCTATCGGAAGCATGACACTTATATTACGAGCATTCTGAAAAATCATGCTACAGCTTATTTTCCATTTGGGGCTTATTTTCGGGGAAACACCTAGGTACTACTTCTATAATTTTCCTTTTTTTAAAAATATAATTTTTTCCTCCATATGCTCTTATTACTGTTTTCCATGTACTGTGGTTCTGATGTGGGAAATGATTACTGAAGCACAGATTCTGGATATGATTGTGGGCAACATCATTTTTATCACCTTTTAAAAAAAATGATATTTTTGGTAGGATGGTTATGCATATATTTAGACTGGTGTTTAAAAACCTTGATTGATTATATGTCACAAGTCAGTGTTGACACATAGTGACCACACAGATAGATTCCCCCCCTCCATAACAATCTGTCCCTAACCTGATCTTTCAAGTCTTCCAATGGTGCATACTCAATGCCGTTGCAACTGAGTGGATTCTCCTTGCTTCTGGTTGTCCTCTTCTCCCCTTTCCTTCTGCCTTTCCCAGCCTTACAGCCTTCTCTGGACAGCAATATTTTTCACTTAATGAGTCCCAAATAGGATACAGTAATGTGAGCCTGGTCATTTGTGCCTCAAATGAGAACTCTCAGATTTACCTCCAACCACAAGATGGTCAGCAAATAAATTTAACAACAACAACATTAACAACAATTTAATTATAATAAAACTGTAGTGATTTGTTGATCTGTTGGTTTATATTCTTGGCTGTCCACAGATTTAAGAACCCAAATATCATTAAAATATTGAAATACTATAGAGCCATAACAATATAGAGAGCATTTTGTCTAGTGGTTAAGGCACTAGGCTAGAAAGCAGGAGACTGTGTGTTCTAGTTAGCCATGGGTAACTTTGAACTCTCTCTCACCCCAACTTACTACACAGGGTTTTTGTGGAGAAATTAGGAACAGGAAGGTATGTTTCATACGTTTACCACCTTAAGTCATTTGTAAAACAATTAAGGTGGGAAATAAATAAATATGATGAAACAAATACATTTTATAAAAGATGGAAGAAAATATCTTTTCAGTCAATTTCAATTTTACTTTTTAATTATAAAAATAACAGTATTAAGGATCTGTACTGATACTTAAACATAGCTTATTGTTGATAATATGCCTTTGTAATATACTAAATTTAATTAAAATATTCCAGCCACCTCCACTAACTATATTGTCAAAATGGCAAAAATTAATATGGCTTTTTTCATTTTTGTTATATTTTGCATAATGTATCATGTTTTAAAATTTCTCATCCTGTTTTCTTATCCTCAATTTAATCCTGTCAATGGTATTTCACATCAGTTATACATTTTTTTGTATTTCTATAAATATTTGAACTATTCTCATAAACACATGGCATGTCTTATGTGATATTTTCACCAATGTGTCTCTTTTCAGTCTTATTATTGATGTGGCATCCTTGCTTTTTCTATACTATTTATATTCTTTGGGGAATAAATGCAGTGAGAATTCAAAACATAATCTAACCAGTGTCAGAATTCTGAATTAAGAAGTTAGTAGCCCAATGCATGTTGTGGGGATATTATTATCAAGTCATCATAGGCAAGGCTGGTCCAATATATCACAATAATGAAAGAAATATGACCGGAATCAAAAATTCATGCACACAATCTTATCAATAGACTACACATTGCATTATAAATCTGAAAATCTATAAACAATATATTACTAAGGAATAAAATGTGTAAAGTCTGTTATTCTGTTTGGAAAAAAATGTACTTAACCTCAAATTAAAGATACCTTCTTGCAGATTGCATTTAATGAGACATCTTTTTTTGTGTGATGTGAACATACTTATCAGTAAAATACAATACTAAAATTATATTTCCAAAACTATTGGTACAATCATTTAAGGTTTTTTTTTCACAGTGTATTATTAATGCACAAATGTGTTGGGGCTTAAAGTGGAATGACCATCTGCAACAGTTGCAGGTGGCAATCTGGTGTGACCATTTTAGCTATTTTCAGAGTGATGAGATACACAACCAGATGCTCTCATCAATGCTGTTAGTGAATTCATTTTATTATAAGAACAAAACAATTTCTTTTCTTTCCTTAGAACATTTTAAGCCTGTTACCTCTGACACAGTAGCACAGGATTCTTTGTACCTCCTCCACAACTGATATAAAGTTCCCAGCTGCTTTCTCACTTCCAACAACCCTCACACTGAGATTGTGTTTTAAATCTGTAAACATGTCTTATAGAATGAAAGCAAATCATGAGTTCTAACAAGAGGTCTCACAAAGAGTATTGCCAAGAAAAAGCATTTTCTGTTGTAATTCTCTGACTTTAGGATTGGCTCCCATAAGGATTTCTTATTTGTTAAATAGAAACATTTCTTTGAGAAATCCATTTGGACCTTTCATTTTTCTGGGCCAGGTTTTGCTATAGACTTGGGAAGAATGTGGCAAGTGAAATCTTGCCTTGTGTTAGAGCAGAGTGAATATGCATGCACACACATGGAGAATAGTGGCTCAGCCCTGGAAAATGATCTGTCAGCTTTAATGATTGGATCATAGATGTCAGTGAGTGGGATAGGTTGCACAAGGGAATCAAATGATAATATTTGCGCCACAATACATATCTATGTATTTGTATATAACATCATAGGATAAGTTCGAAAGGACAGAGCTTGAATCCTGGTAAACACTCATGCTGGATCCTTATGGTTAGTCACAGTCTGCATTCATGGCCCTCTCTTGAAGAGTATGTGCAGCTTAGAAAACAGTATACTTACTTTGAGAAGCTGCATGCTGTTTTTCCAAGACAATTTCGTTTTTCCTCTCAAAAGGCTGCTTATTTTCTGTCCATTTTTATCAGTGGGGGATTTATCTTTCTGCTGTTGCTAGAAGTGTTATGATTTACAGCCAATTAAGGGCAAAGCAATTTGATAATGGTAAAAATCATAAAGTAACAACTTTAATAAATTGCTTCCCACCTGCAGTTTAGGCTGTGTATACGACTTTAATATTCAGGATTTCAGGAGTTTAGAAATTGCTTGAGCAATACCATAGCTAGAAGAATAGCAGAGAAGTTTGTGAAGTAGCTTTCATTAAGTCCAGATATATGCAACATGAGGTATACAGCATATTTTTTCCTGATTATGTTTTGCTTATATATTATAAGCCAATGGTCAGAAATAGAGGATAGCAGTTAGGAATGTTTTTTTTTCTGAAGGTACTGCCAAATTAAAGATTGTACATTCAATCAGTGGTATGTGATTCTGCTAAAGTGTTTAATTCTGTTTAAAATAGCTGCAGTCTTAATACTGTAAGCTGTTTTTGAGAATAAACTCATTGACCTTAATCAGGCTCATATATGAATCTAAAGGCTGTAAAATGACAATTTATCCAAACATTCCACAAGAGGGGAAAAAAATAACAGGATTTGTTCAGTATGACAAAAAAAAAACTTGATGTTATATAGGAAGGCCATTTGATTCTTTATTAGGAAGTTGTAAAAAAATATTCATCACCACTAAAAGAAGATGGTAGAAGATGGATGTCTATATAATGCACATCTCCAAGGGAGACAGGCGGTTAAGAAATATGAAATATAAATAAATAAAATTCCTGAGAATATATTGAACCACAAAATCAAGAGCCATCAGAGAAGATTCTAATGCTTGGAAAAATCAAAGGCAATACAAAAAGGGACTGACAGAAAATGTTGTCCTTGATGACACAAGCAGAAGCTTGCAAGATTCGAAGAAGCACTGCCTGACTGATGGCATAAATGGAGTAAACGTAATTAATTAGAAATGAAGAAATCATTTCCTGGATGTCTGATTTAGTTGGAGTCACATGAAGAGTGTCCTTTTAAAGCTCAAGAAACAGAATCCATAGGGGGAGATGAGTAAAGAAGGAACAGAAATAACTGTGTGTTTTGCTAGAGTCACATTTTTTAAAAAAATCCTGTTCTTGAATTTCAATTTTGAAATGTTGGCAGATACGCTGATAATCATGCTGTTATACTTTTAAAACTTCTTTCATTTGTAATGTGTTGATCTTATTATTTTAATTTATGGCACTCTGGGAGTACTGTTAATGGCAAAGACTAAAAATATGCTAACTAAAATAAGAAGAAATAAAAGTGAGCAAGCACAATGGATAATAGCTTATAATGAACATATATGCAATTTCTGGATGAAATGTATCAAAACAGCTAGGAGAGATTGTTGTTTTAAATTACATTTAGTAGTAGATATCTTTATTATAGTAATTGGCCAGTGAATTAAACAGTTAGCTTCTTAAAAGAATAAAGTACAAGAAGACATGACATAAGAAAAGAAAACAGGTGATGTTGAGTAAATAATTTACTGGCATAGAAGATCTATTATTATTGGTAATATCTACGGTACCAATTTGGGTATGGGGTAATGTATCCTATTCTACTTGAAGAGCTACATTGGATATCTGCTGCAGAATCCTAATTTACATTTCAGCCAGGAATTACTGAAAAAGGGAAGTATGAGTAAAAAATATTGCTTATAGAGAAGGGCCTTAAAATCCAAAGGAATCAACTCCGTTTTTGAGTTGCTACATTTGAAACAGCAGCATACACTTGAAACACACTAAGAATCTGAATTTACTTATCTATTCATCTATGTTGTTGATGCATTCAAACAAAAGTATTCATTTTTAAGAAACAAGTCAAGGTTTCATACATTTAAAATTTGAGTAATATAGGCTTATATATTTTTTCTTTTCCTATGGACTTCTTTATAATTTAATTGCTTTTAAAGCATATGAAAAGAATTTCTCATCTTAAGATGCACTCAAGTCAAAATTCATCCTGGCATAAGGTAGTTTGACTATTTTTGATTTTTGATTTCCTTAGCTTTGAGACTTTTCTGGATGAATTTAAAGTTTACTGCCTGCAATGAACACCTATGAATACTATACCAGGAAAACAGAATTCTGGAAGTGATGAGATCAATTATTAATATTTTAAATCCTTTGGAAGAATAAATTCAGAATTAATTATGCAGTCCTAAAACAAGGAACTTGTGCCAGCCAAAGAAGAAAGCACAATGGCATCATATAAAGAAGGAAAAATTTAGGTAAAGTTAAATCTGAGTTTAAGATTTCCTGTTCTTTTATAAATCTCCATTTGATCTGGACTCCTGAATATTTCATGCATACATTTATTTAACTTTTTTGGCAATACAATACAGTGCCTGCACATGTTGTAGTGATATTAATAATATTATCTACATAATCTCTTTATCTGACCGCCATTTTATTTCATATGATTCATGTTTGACTATCAAATAAGTTTCATAGTCAAACCTATTAAAAATGTCTCATTGATGTTACATAACTTTTGGAAAAAATGCATATACTTAAATTTATGTATCACTATTGGCACATGCTGAAAAAACAACTGAAAGTTTCTTAATATAGATAAATATCCATCTTTTTATTTCTGTTATTACAAATATATTTTAGAACACCTTTATTTATATTTTTTTAAAATATTTTTGACCAGATTTTCTGTTATCTCAGCAACGCTATTTTAGTCAAATTACAGCTTAGTTCAGCAGTGTAAAATATAAGCAAATCTATTTTCTCTATGATCATAATAGCTTTTCTATTGATTTTCATAAAGTGATAATGGGCATTTTTCACGTTTTCAAAGAAGATTTGTCCAGATCTATGGCCATACTCGTCTTTATCTAATCTCATTGTAACTACTAATGATAATTTTTTTAAAACGTTCATGAAAATATCAGGGGATATGTACTTAATTTGCATGAATTGTATAAAGTGAAGCTCTGCATACTTTTCATAAGTAGCATTGCTTGTATTTTGTTGTGTCTTCCTCCTCAATATCAACTGAGTAGACAGCATTGTGTGTGTGTGTGTGTGTGTGTGTGTGTACACGCGCACACATGTGTATGCACGTGCCAGTAGAGAAACCTGCAAAATTAGAACTGACTATTAGTGCCATCCTATTATAGTGTCTCCATTCACATCTTCTGCCTATACAGGTTCATAAAATAATTAGTCTCTTAGCCTTAATGCTTTCAGAAGATTCTTTGATGGAGCCTGTTTAACAGCTAAAGCATACTGAAGTCCTACATTACCCCTTTTACCTTAACTTCATATTTCACAAGTAAAGCCATTAGTAGTTGATGTACAATATCTACTTCTTTAAGTTATCCTTTAAGTTATCCTTGTAAGGGTGGAGATTTTCAACATCTGAAGTTCTTGAATTATCCATCTGCATATCTAAAGCTCCCTAAACAACACAGACTTAACAGCAGCAAAACAGGCTTTCAGTTTTCCCACAGTGTAAAGGCGGCAGACTATTGCAGTTGAAAATGTCTATAAATTTGGCCCTGAAGCACTGGTAAAAATAAAGAGAGAACCCATAATATATAGTATCAGTGCATTTTTTAGTGAGAGTCTCTGAAGTGGTCCAAATAAATTGAATGGCAGAAGAGCCTTGGCAAGCGAAACAAAATCAATCTTGATTTTCCTTCAAGGGTCTGATTCTCTGGGAAGTGGTCCAGCGATGTGCTCTTGAGTACTGATCAGGTGAGCAGCAGCTATTGGTTGCAGATACAGCACAGAAATAATAGCCTACTGAATATTCTGTTGTCTGGTGATGCTGAAATATAAGCTCTCCATTCCCCAAAGCAGACATCTGTTTCCCAAAGGACATCAAATGAAAAAGCTTCTTTATATGTTTACAGATTCCATTTTTAAAACCTACCTATTCTTAATATTTTCCTTGTATAATTAAATGATTAATGTTTGCCATATAAATATTGTGTTAAAGCTTACATATATGCAGCCTAATGGACAATAGAGCTGGAACAAGGAATGGGCACTTCAAAGCATATAAGAAAATTAGTGACATCTTTGCAGACAATTTTTTTTTAAAGTCAAGGTCTTTTTCATATACCATTTGACAGTAATATACTTTACAGATTTTAGCATGTCTTATAGCATGTATTTTAACAGTTGATCATGCTGTTAATATTGCTCTTGTGTTTTTTGTTTTTTTCTTTAAAAAATAGTTTTGTACTTTGCTACCCAGACTCTATGAAGAGCAGTATAAAGATAGGCTTGAAGAAGATATGGAAAACATGAACTTAGCCTAGGAAAAGTAGGAAGGGGGTGAGAAAGAAACTCAAGATTGCCCTTCTGTGACTCTCTTTAATATAAAAGGGAGGGAAAGAGAAACAGAGTCAGCCCTTCAAGATAATCCAGGTTAGGAGACAGACATAATCAATAAAAGAACAACAGGCTATAATAACAGAATCTTAAAAGTCTGACAGTATTTCTCTCCCTCTCTTCTCATCCAATTCACCCCATATCTAGCAATAAAGACAGCTGATTTCATAGCAATATAGGTGTTTTTTTTCTCACCAAGGGATGCATAAGATGGAAAGTGTGTTTTGTGTTGAACTAAAAACAAAACACTGCACTCAACAAATTTTGTTGATCAATTTTAGGATAGCAGCAGAAAGCAAAAAGCTAAATCTGGATTAATTTGATTATTCTGTATTTTTTGGGAGGGGAAGGGGGGGGACAGAAACAAAACCCAAACCTGTTTGAAATGTTTCCACTATGAAAACATATAAGGACTGCGGGATGGCAGCAAAGAGATAAATTAAATCCTAGCTCTGCCATCTAGTAGCAGTCTATATTTGTTGCAGTCTACTTTTGTTAACCTTAGCCCTAGCCTTCTTTGAATTTACCACAATCATTTGCTAGGGGCAAATAAATTCTAACTGAAAGGAATGTGACAAGAGATAGATTAGGTTTGTGTTTCTGATCTGTCACACAAGGCACAGCTGTCTCCTTCAGGGCAGGACGATATCATGACAAAAATATTAAATTAATTCCATGCAGTCCATTAAGTCAGGAACATGGGATATATCCCTCCATCCCAAAATTTAAATCAGTGCTTTTTAAAATTGCAACCTTAAGATGCATGGACTTCAACTCCCAGAATTCCTCAGTTTGCATGCTGCTGGGGAAATTCTGGAAATTGAAGTCCACTTATCTTTTTTTCTCTCTCTCAAATTTTTATTAATTTTCAAATAAACAAATTCTTAATACAAATATGGTGCACATCATTAAGAAAAAAAACCTGTTAAATATCATATTTTCAGAGGTGATCGGCAATCCCCCCCCCCGCATCCACCCTCTTTCACCCTTCCTACCTACTTCCCTCTTCCTTTCCTCCCCTCCTACCCACACCTCTCTCCTCTTTCTCTTCCAACTACCCTACACATCCCACCTCCTTCTTTTCCTCAACCTTCGGATGCAGTTTGGGGGTACTAGCCGACCACCTTCTCTTCACAAAAAAAAAATATTACATTATTTCTCTACCAAATTTTATGTAACTCTACCCCCTTCATCCCCTTCCCCCCTCCCCACCCGGACTTCCCAGAACTGAATATAGGGATAAGCACATAACATCCCAAATCTAAATAAAGCTACCCAAACATAATACAATCAAATATTAACATACTTTAGAAGTCCACTTATCTTGAAGATGCCAAAGCCCTGAAAAAACACTGACTTCAAGGTTTAGTCACCTGCAGATTTACCCCCCTCTTTTTTTTTTTTTTTAAACCCTGAGTGGCTATTGAAGAATTGCAGTTTATAACTGCTAGAATGAATGGGAAGGAAGGAAGGAAGGAAGGAAGGAAGGAAGGAAGGAAGGAAGGAAGGAAGGAAGGAAGGAAGGAAGGAAGGAAATCTGTTGTTTAGCAGAGACACAAAGGTTGATTTAGAGATTAGTTGTGTCCAGGACTGGCTCCATGGTATTTCTTCCTTTTGCTCAAGGAGACTGCCTTGCACGGCTTGTAATTTCATCTTCTTTTCTTCCTTCCTTTCTGTTGTCTGGGTTCTTTTTTTTCCCTTTTGCATTTCTAATATATGCTGAAGTATTCACAAATAAGAAGGCAAAATAGAAAGCACAGAGTACACTGATGAGCAAATTATGCTGAAGTAAAAAAAAACAACAACTCCAGAAGAGCTGGCCAAACCAAAGCAATCAATCAGCCTAAAATGTTTAAAAAAAATAATAATGACATTGTTATTTAGGAAGGAAGTGCATTTTCCTATGCTTCTTATCTTACTGATAATAGATTCTTCACAATTCCTTGGAAGATCACTCACTGCATTAGCATCTTGATTCTGGCTTGCTCCAGACCAAGACCAGTGCTTTTTTTCTAAAAAAAAAAAAAGGTGTTAGAACTCACACACATCATACAACCCACCTTGCCTACCCTACAAGGTTCCATCCAAAAAAGGTACTGGAACTCCGTTCTGGGCATTCTATGAGAAAAAAAAGCCCTGATCAAGACTATCCCATATAACTTGAGGTATTTTGTGAGCATGTGACTCATGTTCCTAATGGTCTGCTCTTTGCATGTTGCCCCCCCTGCAACATACAAAAAACAATCAAATTTCTAAATAATATGGATTTGGGCTGTAGAGATTGTTTCAGAAACTGGCAACACCAGTCCAGCAGTCCCTTGCAAATTTTTCTCTGTAACTTGCTCTCCAGTTCGTTTGTTTATCAGATTGCCATAATCTCAAAAGAATTCCAGCAGATAACTACAAAAGCATCCAATAGGTATGCAACATTAACATATCCAAGGTGGTAGTAATAATAGTAAGAAATGGAGAAGGAAGAAGAAATCATGTCATCTTAATAATACCTCCATGTTTTCTGGAAAGATTCCATTTTATCATCTTATGAGAACTAAAATATAATTCAAAAGATAACATCCCAATTGTAAGAGATAAGATTTCTGTTCATAGTAGCTGAAACAGAACATCCAAAATACCTCTAGCTGGAACAACTGAGTTTTGAATGTACCAGCTCTGTTCTGAACAGTGTTCAGAACAAAATACTTGAAAGACTCATTTCTGTTTAGGCATGGACATTGGAAAAGAGTTACTTCATCCAGACAATGGTTCACATACTAAACTTTTGTATATTCCTAGTCATGAGAGTATAAGTCAGAATATTAAAGATGTGTGAATGCTTTCCGGTTTGCTGTCTGACTATGAAATAAAATAAATAACAAAACAAAATACCAAACAAACAACAAAACAAAATAAGCCTGAGTAGCCATTGTGTCAGCAAATAGATTTCTAATTTATAGAATGTTTTGACCCAGATGTGATGGCCAATAACTCAATTTGAAAACTCTTGCTTGTTAAAGACTAAATCTGGCAGGAAGTATAATCTCAGCTGCTTTCAAAGCTGCAATGAGAAATTTTATATTGGGTGGAGGGAGAAGCCAAACACCTATTCATTTTTTATAAGACAGCCAAGAAAACTGCATGTATAGAATCACTGGAGTCAAACTCAATTTAAAGGCACCCTTACGTTTAAAAACAAAAACTATTAGAGATTGTTTTTTTTAAACCACATCGTTCAGATAATAACAGTTTTTGAGGATAATATATACTACCAAATAAGACTTTAGCCTAAGGATATTTGACCTTTCAACATAATGACAGATTTCTTTTACTAGGTCATTAAGTGGACCCAATATCCCAGTCCTGATAAAATGCTGAACTTTATGTTATGGAGATAATCTCAATATGCTAAATTTTCATTCTGTCTCTCCAGCTATAATTCTGTGATTTTTCCTCGTAGTTTTCAACTCCTTTGGATCTTTATTCAGAGTAGCTAATATAACCACAAGCCATAAACACATCTCTAATGTAAATTATTGATTCAGTTCTTTAAAATATAAATAAATAAATGCTGATGTCTGCTGAATATACATTATATTGCCATCAGGATGCCTTGGGAGACATCCAAAACATTAATCATTAGAATACTGAGAGTACCATTGTATTTCTTTGACAGAAGAGTTTATAGAGAGTATATAATAAAGTATGATCATTAGGGCTTCAATATAACCAAGATCTACAGTAGCTTTATGAGAAATTCAAGGCACACGCATAATAGCTCTAGTATAATTTTAGCAAAGCATTCTATTCTCTACTTTTGAGGTTTTCAGAAGAAGGCAATGAGTAGCTGAACTCCACTGCTATGGTTGCTTCTCAGATCCTGTATCAAATGAAGCCAAGCTTCCTTACTGGGAGGTTAATATACTTGATTTGCCACCTACAGAGATATCATCTTTCTTATTAGCATTCACCATTTTACAGTTTAATTAAGGTCACCCAATGGGCCTATAAATGACATCTTAATTAATTGCCTAAGATATCTGCTGGTGGCAGCCAGTTTTGCAACAGAGTCCCATTGAGAGGGGAGAGATGCATTAGCAGAAAGCACATATGCACCTGCAGTGATTAATAGAGGCTCCTGACAAGAACAACTGATGAATCTCTCTTCTGTGGGTGTGCAGAGGAGAGGAGGGCACGTATACTTGACCACTAGTGACACACTGGGGAGTTGAAGAGGTGAAAAGGTTAGACTCATTGTACTCTGATGCTTGAGAGCAAGGCCCTAAGGCATCATTACTACATGTTTGTAATTCAGCCTATAAAAACAGAGATAGCTATAGAACAAACTGTTTTTTTATAAATTACTGTTGCATTATTTTTTAAGTTTTGGTTTCTTTTTCTCACCATGAATAAGAATGAATTTAAAGAGGAAGTGATGATAAAACTAGTTTTTGATTGCTGTGTAATCCAAGTATATGCCGCTTGCCCATAAAAGCTGATCTAGCCTGGAGAAATCGATTTGAATGGTATGGACTTACCTAATTCATATCTCTGGAACCTGAAAGCAACTGAGGTTCAGATCCACATGTTTCTAGATTATTTTTGATGACGTTTACAATTCAATGACTTTTAAAGGGTTTTTTTTTTGTTTTTTTTAAGCATCTTGACAAATTGAATCTGGATAATAGCAAACTGTTGGAAACAGTCTTTGGACCAGAGAAACCTGATGCCCACTTCTCAGAGTTAAAAGGAAGCAGGATTTTGCAAATTGATGACAAAGTCTAAGGCTGTAGGTGCAACTTGGGACGAACTAGAAGACAGGATATTTACAAATTTAGTCTCTGAAGTTTTGGTCTTGAGGCTGCAACATGTACATGAAATGATTAATGCAGACTGTGCCCTAGCACCCTCCAAGACTTTATGCTTAATATTTGAAGCAATCACATTTACATCTGTAAATGAAGCTGTTTCAGAGTGTTCCACAACCACAGTAGGGAGTTCTTGTTGTTTACATATGCAATGTCTTGCAGTCATCAGTGATATATCTGTTTTAATCAAATCTATTTACACCATAACGATTTTGTGTGCTTTTTGCACAGCATAGTGTAAAATATAGATAAAACACCAAAAATATGGAGGTGGACTACTAGCTAGCTATCTCTTTTGTCAGGCAAAGTAAATGCAAATGACATTGTTTGTTTCTTTGTTTTAATGGAATTAAAATAGTTTGATATTTCTCTGTAATATTCTGAATATATCTTCTCAGACATCTTCTTAGAGCAGCTCAAATGTACTGAATACAGTAGTATATGTGTGTGAATACACAAAATGGTAATGCTTTTGGAAAGAAAGAGATCTGAGACAGAAAAACACTGACAGAAAAAAAATGAATCATACAGTAAGCTATAATGTCTGTCTATGCAGGTGCATTTCCCTAGAGATCTGTCTGAAGCTTCTAAAGCATTCTACTCTTTTTCTTCATATTTTCTTGTATATTTTTTAAATAAATTCAATAAGTGATATTTCATTCTAAAAACAAACAAACAAATAGAACCTGTGCTACTCTTGAAAAACTTTTCACCAGTTTGGAGAGTGGGAGAATACCTAACAGTACAGTAAAATGAAAGATCAAATGGAATACCAAGTGAATACCAACTGAGAGCACAAGTTGCATAGGTCAGATACTTTAGAAAGGGTCAGATACAAAGCTTCACCTGAGTCTTTTTCACTTTTCTCAATATTTCTCAAAGGTCTTAGGCATATATCAACCTCAGTCTAGTATTTGATATCTTATGACAAGTTTTCAGCAGCCATATAACCACCATTTCTCTAAGGTCTGGGTCATACATCCTCTTTCTGAACTGTCTAAAGATTATTACAGGGACCAGCTGAAAACCTTGGGATGTGACCATAGGGCAGGGTTGCAGTTTTTGTTTAAAAAACTGTTTTCCTTCATAAAAGCTCAGCCCAAGGGGGGCAGAGGGAATATGTCCTTTATTGCTTTTGGATATTTTCAATGGTGTGAATAGTTTAAGCCTTAAGCCCTCCATTTTGCTATAAAGCCCACTCCATCATCCCTGGGGGAAATTTTCAATTTTACTCACTAGGGGTTTTGGGTGCTGTGAATGTATTCAATATCTGCCTTAACATATAGATGACATTCGGCTATGGAGATTCTCAGTGATCCAGATCATGGTTGTCCCAAAAATGCTTTTTCACAAGGCAAGTGGACTTTCTTGTTTTTCTTTAAAGATGTTTCACTTCTCATCCAGGAAGCTTCTTCAGATCGGTTGTGAAGAGAAAAGTCATGGAGCTGAAGAAGCTTCTTGGATGAGAAGCGAAATGTCTTCAAGGAAAAACAAGAAAATCCAGTTGCCTCGTAAAAAAGCATCTTTGGAAATATTATTAAGCAAAAAAGTGCATTTTAAGATCTGAATATTTAGCAGACCTTCATAATAGGCTTATATATATTTAAAATGTTTAAGTGGCTGAATGTTCCTAGGTATTATTTAGAGAACTGAAACTGGCTTACAGAGGCTATGCATTTATTCTTATCCATATAAGGTCATTATTAGCATATTGACACTGTCATAGTCAACCCTAGCCCTTTTCAGTTTTGCCTATTAATTTCTCAATTCTTACCACATCATATTTAACTGTCACTTGGTGCCAGTGCTGTGCTATCAGTAGCACAAATTAACAATCACAGCATCATATAAAATATGAATAGAATAATGTCTTTATATCAAAACTGGAATAAATATTTGCAGATAAAACATCAAAATACCACAATTTCTTATGCTTTCTTCCCCCCAACTCTTTCAGTTGAATTAATTAATGGAATAGTTGACAATGTCACAGGAAAAAAATTACATGAAAAATAATTCCTGTTTGTTATAAGAGTCTCTATTTACTGACTCTTTATTTACTGACTTTATTTAAAGAAAGATTATTGATAGAGTTAGACTTTCAAAAATGTAAGCCATAATGGCTTAGATCCATAAATGCATATTTAACTTGTTATTGTTCTCAGATCACACAGATGCTGGATCTTGAACTGTTGGACTCCTGCCGATAAGGACAAGAAAAAGAAAACATAATCACCAGATATCTATTACCATTCTTTTTTTTAAAGGGATCTTTAAAAAAAGGATTTGTGGCATTTTGGAAAAAAGAGGGCAGATCCATGATTCCATTTCTATCATGTTTTCCTCTTTTGGATCTTCAATACTAAAAATATTGATGTAAACATTTCAGTATTTGTCTGCTGTGAAGTCTTTCCTGTAAGGAACTATACCTTAGATTATCATTAGTAGTATACCTAGAGAATTAACCTTCTTCAAAAAACATTTGTTAATGGTTTATCAGTTACATGAATGTGTATATCAGTGTTATATTTTTGCCATATAATTCTTTTTATACAATGGCATAATTCAGAAAAACTATTTTATGTCTTTATCAATCCATCAGAAATCATTATGAATGTGAGTTTAGCCACTGGGTAATTTATTGGTTAAACATGGGTCATCAGAACTAGAGCACTCTGCTTGATTGGACAAAGCAACAGTTTGTCTTTTCAGATTAATTTATAATTAACTTCCACAGTCTGTAAAACTGAGGACAATGCTCAAGACAGTCTGGCCAAACAAATGACTTCTCTCTACTATATTTTCTGTGCTAAGTTTTGAACATGTTCTAAAACCAGAAAGTTTGCTTAAATAAGTAACTGGTTTAGCTAGGCTATTGATTTTATTTGGAATTTTCTCTGTGTGAATATTGTTTATCCTCATTGTTCTATATTTCCCTTTCTCCTAAATAAGTTTTCTATCTAGAGAATAGACTTCATTGGTTTAGTGAAAGAATTTATCATTAAAACCTTTCCCATGTGTAAAACTGCACAGCATAGCTGCTACTCCTTGTATTTCAATATTTGTTATGTTCTATACTTCTGGAATTTGGAAGAAAAATGCTTATTTTTCCTATTGATGGGTAAAAGCAGAAGTTCTTGGTAGAAAGGCTAAAAAGTCATAGGTAGATAGA
>NW_015388133.1:254632-256628 GCF_001527695.2 Protobothrops mucrosquamatus
GGGGGAGGAAAGCTGTGAAAAGTTCTGTCTTCAGCTTACCATTAGGAATATTGATCTTTTTTTAAAATAGCAATAGTAATAAGACGTATATACTACCCATAGTGCTTTACAGCACTTTGAACAATTTACAATGCCAGCATATTGCCCCCAACAATCTGGGTCCTCTTTTTACCAACCTTGGAAGGACAGAAGGCTGAGTCAATCTCGAGCCTCATCAGGATCAAACTCCAGGCTGTGGGTACAGTTAGCCTGTATTCTAACTACTGTGCCACTAGGACTCCTTAAAATAGTAATTTAATTAAAGATTACAATTACAAATAGTAAAAACTAATGCAAACTGAAAAATAGAATAAAAAGAAAGAATAGTAGTTGCAGAAAAGAAAGAAACAATAGAAAAAGAACTAGAAGACAGAAAAAAATAACAATACAGTAAATAAAAAGAAAAGAATACATAAAGAAGGACTACCTATGTTCATCACAAATATAATTTTAGTAACTTATCACCTTCTCTTAAAATGCAACACATGTTTTGATTTGTCATATGAATATCCTTTTTAATTATTAAGCCATCAACTGGCTCCTTTTGTAACAACTTTTATCTAACAACTTTTTCAATGTCAGTCTAAATCTTGTCAAGAAGAACTTGTTCCTTTTTCAAAGTATATTTTAGACACATTCTATCTATAGAAGCAGGCACAATTAAAATTAACTTTTGGGTCCATTGTTCAAAATATTCTTCAGTATGTCCAATGATATTTTTGCTTCATTTTGTAATTGTAAGTCAAATTTAACTAAAATCTTTAATTCCTTCTAGTTCCCTTTAGAATTTATTTTTTAATCTTATTTTTTAAAAATAAAATAAAAGCAAAAGCATTTTACCATGGGAAGGATTCTTTTATAATTAATTCCAAAATTGTATTTCAAATTTATTTGGACCCTTAGTCTATTTATAGCATTCTAAAATCAAAGTTTTGCTCATTCTTTTGCTGTTTATTCCATTTTTTTTTGTTTCAAAAGGTAGTGAATCTTTATTCACTAAAAGTTGAAGGAAGTTCAAAGTGCTATCAAACTTGGCTATCCAAAAGTTCCTAATAGCTGAAAAGCAGTCAAGAAGCAATTTCAAAAAGTGTTTAGAAAAGGAAGTATGCAAATTTAATGTTCTTTCAATGGCATCAACTGCAGCTTGAGCAAGATGGTTATTCCCGCATCTCCCAGATCTCTAAATTCACCAACACTGATTTCCTTACAGTCTTTCCATGAGGAGCAATCCCAAGTCCTCTCCTTATCTGGAAAGAAATTACTGAAGAAGGGGTCATTCTGCTGCAGTAATCAGCACCACTTTTCAGTTCACCATTTTTTCCCTAGAAGCCTGGGAATATTGATCTTTATATGGTCTTACATGATGTTGACATTCTTATCTCTGAATCCTCCCCTCTCCATTAACCAGTAGGTGAGAGAAACATGTTGGGAAGATGATTATATATCCAGTATGAGTACAGCTTTCAACTTATTCTACATTTATTGGCATTTTCCCCCAATCCGATATTCTCAAAATATATTTGGGATTCTAGGAGCTGCAACTAATTAGCATATCCACTGTTTTATTGCCTGGGCATTCTTGCAGTTGTAGTTTAAATGCATATTGAATGCATTAGGGTAAGGAAGGTTGTCATAAGGCACATTGGTGGACCCACCAAGAGTTCCAGCAGTAAAGCAGAATCAATGTCCATTTACTCAATCAAGAGGTCCCCAGTTCAAATCTGGGTGCCCCCTCCTCATATGTGGTGGACTTGCAAAGTTATTAAGGCCTTTTGGATAAAATTGTGGTGGAACTTACAGCAAATTTTTAAAAGAAGAATTATTTTTTTGCCTCAGTTGTTTCTCTTAGGTATCACACAAAATTTGGATGCAAAAGAAACGAATTTGATGTTGTATTGTTTAACTGCTGCCCGTTTGTTGATAGCACAAAACTGGAAGAGTAAAATCTTACCTACAA
>NW_015388133.1:257182-261363 GCF_001527695.2 Protobothrops mucrosquamatus
TGCCCGTTTGTTGATAGCACAAAACTGGAAGAGTAAAATCTTACCTACAATGGAAGACTGGAGATTGAAAGTTTCGTACCTTGCTGAAATGGCAAAGATTTCTGCTTATTTGAAGAATCACTCAAATGAACAATTTTTATTAATATGGAGAAGATGGATTGTTTATATCCAAAAGAAGCACAGAGTGGTGGAATATAATCTAGGTTTTCAGTAAACTTGTTTTTCTTATTTTTTAATATATTTTACCTACTCATGTAGACTAATATATTTTGTGGAGTTAGAGATTTTAATATTTGTTTGCTTATATCTGAATATTATCCTGGGATTCGGTTTGGGAAGTCCGGGGTGGGGGGGTGGGGGGTGGGGTTTTTTTCTTTTTTTCTTCCATATAGCATTGTGAAATATCTGTGATGTCTTTTTTATGTTGAAAATAATAAAATTTTGTATTGAGAATGTCCATTTACTCAAGACTTAGAATGAAATCAGTATTGGAATTAAATAATGTCAGAAAGAAGTTTCTAACATTGCCAGCTTCCCAGGAAATACCTGGTATTTAAAGGACCATATTGTCTTTGCATGACCTGCTCTGCAGAGAGTGATTCTAGCAGAACTGGAGAGGCTCCAACATGGCAAGACACTACAAAGATGCTCTGGTGAACGATTAAGGATTTTAAGAGAATTTTTGGAGTCAGGGAAAGTGATAAATTCAAACGTGTGGATGAAAGTGTTATTGGTTCCCAGGCTGTTCCTCCAGAGAAAACATTGCCATGTAGATGTGCTCTGGCAATGGCAAAGGATATATCTTCAAATTAGTAAATAATAGTGCGGAACTTGGAAGGTAAGTTTGTTTACTAAGCCAAAAGGAATGAGAAATGATCTTGATACAACCCCCAGGTTTTTGGTTCAAAAATATAATTTTTCAGCTGTGGTAAATTTGGTAAACATAAATTAAACACCATGCTGTCATAAATGGGCAATTAGCAGGAGCAAATAATTGTTTAAAATCGTTATCTTCCTTTCAAATCGGCAATTCCCACTTTGTAAAATGTATACCGTGGTTCAAAATTTCAGGGAACAGTACTGCTAACAACAACCAATTTGTATGTTAATGTCCTGTTTATATACACAAAATGCATTTTCTATTTGCAGGGCAGGTGCTTCGAGTTTCATCTCGAGATGAGAGGGCTGACTGTGTTTGAGATAATTGTATATCAAGATGATGACATGCCTATGATTTATGCATGTTAAAACCAGGCGTGCAAAGGGATGGCAGGAGGTTGTGAAATGCTGCCTCCACCTGAATGCAAGGAGGGCATCAAGAGCCGGTGTTCCTCCCCAAGCTCCACATTCTCATTCACAGGCTGACACTTTGACTTTGGCCTGTCTTGGTCTGAATGCTATTCGCCTTTCAGTGGCCTTGTCTCTGTCACACAGTTCCTGCCCCGCCTGCCCCAGCATCATCACCACTTTCCTGCTTCTTGACAGAGCTGAAAGGAATGCCTTTGATGATTAATATGATTTGGAAATGTTTACAAGCAGCTGTAGGGTTATACACTGAGCATGATTTCTGAAAGGACATTTTGTCAACTGAACAAGCATGGAGTTTGCTGAGTCAGGAAGAGAGGGGACGGTGGTTTGCAAAGCAAGGCTATATCTAAAACATCCAGGCCAGATATTTGAACAACTAGAGAAGCAATAAGGTGACTACCCAAGAGATTTAAACACATTTTTCGCTGCTGGTCTTGGTAAATTTATCTATCAGGATACATGCCTCAGCTGAAGGCAGATCAGATAGGCTCTTTCAGAATGGCACACTGTTCTTGAAAGTCAGAATATTATTCAAGCATGGAATTTTCTAAATCTGAGCCAGACAATAATTTGGGGAGACAATTAAATTATTGCAGAGGTTTATAGAGGTCAGGGTGCATCAAAATAGGTGCAGGCAGAATGCTTAGCCCATTTTAAAAAACCATAGTATACCTATATTACTAGTTAACAAAAAATAGCCTTCTTTCCTTTCTTTTTTAATTTGTTAGATGCGCCTAGTTTGAAATCCCCCAAATTCCTCACACTTTTTGTATAGTTACAAGAAGAATGACAAGTGAGCTTAATATCAGGATACTATAAAAGAAATCCAGGTTATCCACATTATGAAAGATTGTATCTATGTGTGTGTGTGTGTGTGTGGGTATGTATGTATGTATTTCAGAACTGTGAAAACTAATCAGGAAGTGAGCAAAGCATCCTTCCTTTTATCCCACTGCTCAAAGAATTTATTTATTTATTAAATAAATTTATATAATCATTCAACTCATGTCTGGGTGACTCTGGGTGGCTTATAACAATTAACATCTACCATACAATAAAACCCCATAAAAACCCATTGCCTATGACAGCAGCAACACAATCAAATCAGCCACTTGATTGGCTCCATCTCCATTTGTGATTCCTCAGGCTCACTGACAAAACTATCTTTTAGGAAAACAACAGGATAGGGAGAATGATTTTCCATAGAGAAAGGGCCACCACTGAGAAGGTCTTTTTTTTGTGGTTCCATTAGATGAATATACCTAACTGGTGAAACCCATAATGAACCTTGCCTTCCTGTCCTGGAGGGCCAGGTGGATGTAATGGGGAGAGGTGTGCTTTAAATAGCTGAAGAATAATATAGTATTAGATTAGATTAGATTTATTTGTACCCTGCATTTACTATTTTTACAGGCAGTGAAGATAGCCAACACATTATCCTTGTCCTATTTTCTCCACAACAACCACCCTGTGAGGTAATGTGAGCTGAGAGAAAGTGACTGATCTAAAGTCACCCAGCTGGCTTTTATGGCTAAGGAAGGACTTGAACTCATAGTCTCCCACTTTCTAGCCTGATGCCTAGATCAAACTAGTTCTCTAATGCAGTATACCTTTGAAAGGCCAATGTGGTTACTTGAAAACCACTTGTATACACACATACTTGCCCAAAAAAACACTTCATTGCCAGGCAATTGCCAATAAAATGACAAGTTATTATAATGTTGCCAGTATATCTGGTGTTGGAATTAGACCCTAAAAGGTTGGATTCTAGGCCCATCAACCATCCTCTTTACTAATGGTCTATCCCAACTTACTCTTTACCATGATGCAGTCATGCCTTCTTTACTCCATTCTTCCCCTTTGGTTGCACAACACTGGCTTCATTACATCTCCAGGCCCTGAATGTAGTATAGCACCACAGATTCAAGATATGTAAAATCTGTTACACTTGGTCACCCTTTATCTTGAAGGTGAGATGAGGTGATCTGGTGTGCACATGCTCAGAAGTGTGTTTTGGAAGTATACAGATGCATAGACTCTCTTGTTACTATTTATTTATTTATTTATTTATTTATTTATTTATTTATTTATTTATTTATTTATTTATTTATTTCATTTATACCCCGCCCTTCTCCCGGAGGACTCAGGGTGGCTTACAGCCAGTTTAAAACAATTCCACATAAATACCAAATACAAATCTAAAATAATTAAAAATAAATATTTGAATTGGCCGCTCTATTAAAATTTTGTTAAAACCAATTAAAATACCCCCTAGGCCAGTCCTGCCTGCTGAAACAGCCAAGTCTTGAGGGCGCGGCGGAAGGAGGGGAGATGGCCTCCACAGCAGCCCTTTGCCACCCAGCATTTACCCTTTGAATGTTCTTCCTCCATATTTTTCCAGGCTTCCAACAAGATAAAGGATAACAAATCAACTTCTAATATTTCACTTCAGGAAGAAGAAAGGGCAAATTTGCACAATTCTGTATTCATTCTTGGTTTACTGACCCTCCTTTTAACAGACTTGGGATATATTGGCCAAAGTTTGTGGCCTGACTTCACACCCATTTAATGGTGTAATGTCCATTATTTTGAAGATCTTTTTGCCAAAGGGAAAGTTGGTGTACTAAATTGAGGTTTTATTTATTTATTTATTTATTTATTTATTTATTTTGATTTATATCCCGCCCTTCTCCCAACGGGACTCAGGGCGGCTCACAACATATTTAAAAACATAGACATATTTACAACCCCCACCAGATAAAACCAAATTAAACCAATATTTAAAGTTGTGCGGTTAAAATTATTCTTAAAAAACCCGATTTAAAAACCCGATTTAAAATCCTCCCTAGGCCAGGCCCGCTTGCTGGAAAAGC
>NW_015388133.1:262783-290693 GCF_001527695.2 Protobothrops mucrosquamatus
CTGTGTTCGATCGGATTCGGTTCGGCTGGCCCTCCAACTTCTCTCTAGGCGTCTTTTCCGACGTTTCATCTCTCTCAGCTCCCCGGTAAACCAGGGAGCCAGTCGAGATCTACGTCGGGTCAGAGGCCGCAGAGGCACGACTCGGTCCAATGCTGCGGCGGCAGTTGTCTCCCAAGCCGCCGCCTGATTTTCCGCCGAGATATCATGGCAAATGATATCTTTTATGTCAATTATGTAATTTTACAAATGACATAAATTCACATTTATCAGACATTTGGATTTAATGGATACCTCCTCCCCAAATCGTCTGTTAAACCGATTTTTTATTGTAGTCTTAAATGACTAGACTACTATTTATTTTGGGAAAGAAAGAGAACTGCAGTTCTATATTAACAGTGTTAACATTACACTGAAATGGAATAACTAAAAATCTGTACTTTTAAATGTAGCAGATGTGCTAGTTCCTCATTGCAATGTCCAGAAAAAAATAAGAAATATTTTACTAGGCTTTATTTTCTAGTTTCTCTCTTTTTTTGCCAGTTTCAAATATTTCCTCTCCCCTCCATGAAGTAACAGAGAGGTTGCTTAGAACAGGGCTTTTCAACCAATGGTAGTTCGGCACCTGGCAGGTGGTACGTGACCTAGACAAGTATAGTGGGGAGGGATGAGCTAAAGCAGCGGCAGTGCCGATGAGCTGAAGTGGCAGAAATGCCGCACAGGCCTGGGGGAGAGTCAGCTGGAGCTGGTGCTTTGCTGAGAACCCAGGATTGGTGTGCATGGCTCCAGCTGATCGGCGCTTCCGGCAGCCTCTACTATCACTGGGAGCGGCAGACAGGCATTGGGATGAGAGAGTCAGCTGGAGCTGCAGAACTGCCAGGGCCCCAGGATTGGCGTGCGCAGCTACATGTTGATCGGCACTTCTGGCACACTCAAAAGAGGAGTGGGGAGAGAGGAGAGGATATTAAAGGAAGAGGTTTTAGCGGGAGAGGGAGAGAGAAAAGAAGATGATGGAGAAAGAGAAGGAGATGAAGAAAGAGAGGGAGAAGAAGAGAGGCTTCTGTGAGCCTAGTAGAGGAGCAAAGGCTGTGGAAGGAGAGTCCAGCAGGCAGTGAAAAAGAGAGAGACAAAGAGAGGAGAGGGAGAGAGGAAGAAGGGCCAACCAGTCACCTGACCACCAAGGTAGTGTGCATATTAATAAATATGGATAAATTCATCATACATTATCAGTGCAAAGAAAAGTGATTCAGCAAAGGAACCCCCACCAAAGAAATTAAAACCAATACTTTTTTTCTTTTTCTTTTTGGTCATCAAGTTTTTGACACTTTGCTAAGCACTGGTGGTACTCGAATATTGTCATGTCCTAAAAGTGGTACAATCTGTGAAAAGGTTGAAAAGCCCTGGCTTAGAAGAGAGTTTCAGTTCTCTTCTCTAAAAGCAAGACCTATACACTTGTACAATCATAGCAGTTTAATCCGTTTCTCTCCTTTCTGGTGTTATTTCTTATATGGTATCATCCTATGTTTTTCAAAATTTATTTCACATTATTTTAATTTAGGAGATGCCCGGATGGGATGTGAGAAGAAGGGCAGCTAATCAGTCTAGAGAAGCTGTTATTGTTATTGTTGTTAATGTTTTAAATGTGCTAGTTGCCCAACTCCAATAGACTCTGGACAGGGAATACTGAAATTAGATCTAACTCATTGCTGCTACAGTGGCCAAACTGATGAATGTTTTCTCCATGGAGTAGTCATCTGCTGAAAAGGGATGATTGCAGAGCTGGGGAGAAAGCCAATAATCTTGTCTATAGCAGCTGGCATGCTAAAGGAATATGACAATATCATTCATTGTCAAAAAAAGAGACAGAATTGGATTAACAGTGGGCAAAAGCATATCTTAGGCTAGTGTTTAGTGTGTTTACTCAACAATAGTGCTTTGAGTGACAAATGGTCCTCCAAACTCTGCAAACAATAGCCTGGCCCTATTGGATATCCCCAGAAGGAATTTGATTTGATTTTCAGAAGGAAACTACGGTTTAAAAATGAGATTTTTCTTCAGGCTGGTTTAAAGATTCTGATTTAGGAAGACACTTTTGGTAAAACACATTTGCACCTGGTTGCCTACTTTCCTATATGGGATGTTCACATTAAAGACATTGCTGGACACAGAAGACAAGACCTTCCATAAAACTGTCAAAGCACATTTCATAACATTAATTCTCTATCAGTTGTTGCATGAGCTGCTAAATCCTTTGTTATTTCTTTGCTATATCCCTAAGTATGCACAATCCCAGCAACTATCCCTTATATGAGGTGAAGCTTACAAGCTACTTCTCAAAGCAGCTCCACATATAATTCATTACATAATCCAGTCAACAGAGCATTGATCCTATCTCTCTTCAGATGATGCCACAGCAAGTTAATGTTGAAATACAGTCTGAAAAAAGTAAGGTTTCACATGGAAGGCCCCAAAGAACCACCAATAGAGGAATGATTTTAGGGCCGCTACAATAATGCTCTGAATCTTGCTAATATCTACTACCTCTATTCTATCATCCCATTGTTCTGAACCCAACAGAGGACTCAGATGTCATAGGAGTATCTGGAAGACTTGTAGGAAATTGAATTGTTTAGGAGTGTATACATGGCTACCAGGGAACAAGGTAGTCAAGCTGTGCTAACTGTAGCCCTTTGGAAGATGTGTTCAGTGGAACTTGTAGCAAATTGCAGTTATGTCAAAGTGCCACACACTTCATGATGACATCATAAAAACATGTTGACGTACTTTCATTAGAGTTTTGAATGACTTTGAAAATCTGTTTTTTTGGGGGGGGGAAATGTGACTGAAGTGCCCTTTTAGGTTGCGTGAGTTTGCTTATTGACGCTACCCAGTTTGCTACCACTCATTCCTCTGTTCTTGTTTATTATTGTATTGTTTCATTAGTTTTTAGTGTTCTTATTCGTGAACAGCCCAGAGCCATTGGAGTCAGGCATTATATAAATTAATAAAAAAAATAAAAATAAAGTGCATCTCATGCAAACATGTAAGTTGCAGCATTGGTGGGATGACATCAGACACGTCATCATTAGCCCCTCCTCCCTTCTCTGTAAATGTCACAGATGTGGTTGGTTGTAACATGGTCAAAGGTAGGGACCACGTATTGTGGCTGCTATGCTATCTGAATTAGATTATTTCTTCACACACATTCCTCAACACTATAAGATCTTATTACCACACTCCTGAAGCTTTTTGCAATAGTTGGCTACATTAGTTAGCAAGAGCGAACCCTTCTTGACTTATTTTCTGTAAGGATTTTCAGTCTTGATTTTTAACCTATAGCTGGGTGTACAAAACAGCATCAATCCATGTTTCTCATGTCATACCTGACAAGAGATTTATGAGTCAAGCCTTTCATGTGCTCAGGCCCCAGCTGCCCTGCTAGCAACAAATGTAAACTAGGTACTTTTGTGTTAAATTAAGAGTGGATTGCTCAACATGGCCAGAGTAAACACAGCTTTTAAATCAGCTTGGATTACAAAATGGGGTAGTGATTTGTGGTGTCTACCTGTTAAATCAATCTGTACGTTTCCAAACAAATGCACAAAATGTACAGTGAAGGTTTGGCCAAACTGTTCAGCATGTATGATACAGTTGCATGACTCACTATTCAGTGCTGTAATCAAATCCATCCATCTCATGATTTATTACCCAGCTACCTGATTTATAGTTCAGCATCAACTTATAAGTCAGTCTCATTGCTTATCCATCAGCACCTTCCAACTTGGGAGAACTCAGGAATAACTTTGGAATTAATTGTGTTACCTATAAAGTTACTGACATGACTTATAAATTGCCATATGGTCAATAAATCAATGAGACATCTTAATAATCCATCATATTTTTTTTAATCTGAATCTTGATATATCTTATAAATCAGGGTTCTATTTGAACATCTAATCTGTTCTTTGGGAGAATAAAACCAGTATGAGTGTTTGTGTAATATTTTCACTGTAACTGGCCATTCTAAGATGCTTACAAAAGCTAATTAATCTCTGTTCTACAGTACTACAACTGAATAGTACTACGGTAGACAACTATACCCTTATTATTAACAATCTGAAAGAAACATTTATAGATGTCAATTTCTCATCCATCCATCCATTGATAGGTTTGTGTATCAAAAAAAAATAGAGGCACTGCCAACATAAGCTTCAGTCTGTTGGATACTGTGCTAAATTGTAATATAGTTTATTTGATTCTGTTATGGTGTGTTGTATTAATTAGCCTGCAAACCATGGTTTATAGTACAGCTGCATAGCCTGAACTTCCAGAGCTAAATATAGCCCCTACATCCCGTACATTTGTCCCCTCCCTGGAGACATCAAGAAGTTTTTATGAAATTATAATTTTTAATTTGGTAGAAGGAAAAAGATATTAAAGACATGCCTGGAGTGTCTAAATTAATTATATTTCATTTTAATGACCTCTGAATGGAAAGGAAATCAAATTTTGGGTATTTTTCTTCTTCACCTTATATACTACAAATCCCCATGCCCTCTGTTGGACACCACTCAGCCAATTTTCATTTTTAAATAAGTGCTGTATGTGTGCAATCAATAGCCAAATGTACGTGAGCCCAGCTCTACACACTCTTTTTATGCCTTTTATTCATAATTTGTTGTATATAATATGGTCTCACCACTATCTGAGTTTCCTTATCCTTATTTTTAATTTCTGCTCTCGGGCATTTTTCAAAGTCTGACACCTTTATGACAATCTTGAATATTTTGATAGCTAGTACATTTTTTGGGGAGGAAATGTGTGGAAATATCCCAATAATAAAGCTTGCTCTTGGAGTACTGACTCAATAATACCAATAATTATATTTAATGACAATATGCCAATTTTTAAAAGTACCATTCTAATTTAAATTGTTCTTGACACTATATACAGCAGAATAAGAAAAGATTGAAATTTTTCTTAATGTAAAAATACATACATATATTAAACCTTTCTTTTTCCAGTGCATTCCTTAACTTTCACTATCAGAAGTGTTTACCAGAACAAACCTTACTGACCACGAATTTTCAGCTTGCCTTAATGTTACATAAATAACATTAATTTTAGACTGCCTTACACTTTGCATTTCTAATGTATTTTTGACTATTTTATTCTATTTTTATTACTCTCAACATTTATGTTACATTTGTTATTTCAAAAAATGCGTAAGCATATAAAAGTGATTAAGACTGTTTTACAGATAAAAAGAGTTAAAAAATCAAGACAAAGCAGAAAACAGTTGCATAAATGAACTTTCTCATCCTTATTCCATCTGGGGAGATAAATGAAAGCAATTAATATGCTTGTGTGTTTATATATTTGCACACAGATATCTTGAGAAAACTCCAAGCTTACTTAAACTCATAATACACAAACAAGCAAACATCTCACAGAAATAGGATATTATTAAGTAGATGTACCTCCCCACAAATGTGGTTTACAATTAAAGTGTGTGTATACATTTGAGTGTATGTTTTTGTTTATCTGTTGTCTATCTATACAGGTACTCCTTGTTTAGTGACTGTTTTGTTTAGTGACCATTCACTGTTATAATGGTGATGAAAAAGTAACTTTGTGATCCAACTTTGCATTTACAACTTTTGCACGTCTGTAAAGCAAAGGGAACCTGAAGTAAGTTCATAAGCATTTTGTTTAACCATCAAGTTACCAGTCCCAATTATAGTCTCTAAAGTCTTTCTCTGTCTCTGGTCTGCTTATGTAGAAGAGATGGCAAATGTCTGTGTCTACTTGTTCTTTCCCAACTGCTTAAATGCCCAAAGGAATCTGTTGTGAAGTTCCAATTCCTATTATTATTTTAACACAAGACAGTTAATTTCTTTTCCAAAGCTTTTGTTTCTCTTGGGTCTCTATGTATACGTCCATCTTGAGAATAACACTTCTGTGCACATGTATTACATATTTCAAGAAAGAAGGTTACTCTGTTTGGGCCATCTGTTCATTCCACATCCCAGTATTACTGAAGGGCTTGCACTTGCCAGAACCTTGCCAATGAAAAGTGATTTAGATGCATATCATTTTCCTAGATTAAATCACCAATATACTGCAATAAGGGTAACGATGCAACACACAAAATTAAACCTCTTCAACCTGAACTATTCCATTCCATGCTGCTGATGGTGAAGTGCAAAGAGGTTGATTAAGGCATATATAACAAGTTTTACTTTAGAAACCTAAGGGCAGTGTTAAGGCTGTAGAAATTGCATACTGGCTACATGAATGAGGCTAATGAACAATATTTTTTTGTTTCAAAGCAATTCAAGCAAATATTTATGTATGAAGTCGCAAAATGGATGATTTTGTTTCAGTAAATCTTGGTAACATATTTTATTTCCTGCTGGCTTCCCCATTAACTTTCCTTTTAAGAAACTATTAAGAAGCATTAGAAATCATGATTATGTGACCACAGGGACACTGCTATAGCCACAACTATGTGAATAAAATTGGTTTAAACTTCAGGGAAATTTCATTTCCACAGGAGTAATGTGTCCTGGATTATTTTACTCATTTTTCACTTAGAGAATTTTAGTCATCTTGATTCAAAAATTGTTGTGGTATGATGCATCATTTGGGTCAACCAATAAACACAACGAGATGTTAATGTCTATAGAGATTCTCAATCATCCAGGTCATGGTTGTCCCAAAGGTGCTTTTCAAAAGGCAACTGGACTTTCTTGGCTTTTTCTTGAAAACATTTGATTTCTTATCCAAGAAGAGTCTTCATTTCAGAACTGAAAAAGCTTCTTGGATGAGAAGTGAATTTTTTTCAAAGAAGAACCAAGAAAGTCCAGTTGTCTTTGGAAAGCACCTTTGGGAAAAGTTTAGTGGTATATAAATTAGTTGTAACACAATAAGAAATTAACCAGTGTTGAGTGTTGGTTAAAGTATTATTAGGAGAGAGACCCAGATTCAGTTTCCCCTCTGCCATGGGTGATTTGGCATAATCATTTCCCTCTAGTCCAGTCTATTCCAAGAGGTTGATGTTCTGGAGAAAACTGAATGAAGAGGTGAGACATATGCTGCCCTGAGATGCTAAAGAATAATAGAATAATAGGGTTCGGAGTGATCTTGGAGGTCTTCCAGTCCAACACCCTGCCTAGGAAACCCTATACCATTCCAGACAAATGGCTGTCCAATCATTTCTTGAAAATCCCCACTGATTAGTTGTTCTCACAGTCAGGAAATTTCCAAGTTCTAGGTTAGATCTCTCTTTAATGATCTACCCTTTATTTCTTGTCTGGTGCTCAGGTGCTTTCCAATGCTCTGTGGAAGCCCCTCAAGTACCATCAGATCATCCCTTGTCCTTCTGTTTGTTAGACTAGACTTACCTAGTTCCCTCAATCATTCATCATATGATTCAGCCTTCAGACCCTTTATCATCTTTATTGCTCTTCTCTGCACCCTTTCTAGAGTCCAAACATATTTTTTGTATCTTGTGGCCTCACCAGTATAGTGTCAGGCAGTACTATCACTTCATGTCTTCTTGAAACCATCCGTCTTGGTGCAATCTAAGAAAGGAGGGAGATTTTAATTTGAGCCTTACAAAATATATTATATTGTTATTCATATACAAAGGTATTTAATGTTAAGAATGTGACTGTTTTCTTCCACGGTGCCTTCCAGGTTTGTTTGGACTTTAATTCTTAGAATTTCCAGTCAGTCTAGTTAAAATATTAAAGAACATTAGAATGTGGACGACTGACATAAAACATGTTTTTCTGGTCTAAGCTAAAATCACATTTAGTCTAGCAGTTTTTCAAATGCCTCTTTGATTGCCACAAACTCAACATGGAAACACCACATTGTTGCATGGTTAACATAGCCATTTTCCATGAATTGATTAACCAGGCTACTAGGTTCCAGAAATACCAGCACATTGTGTAGCCTGAAATTCCTATGTTTAGCAAACAATGCATAAAAGACCTTTTCTTCAGACCTGCTCTGGATCTACAACCAATCAATATTCAGTTTTAGTACTGCAGGAGATTGAATAAATATTTACCTTCTAAGAATAATGACCTGGGCCTTGGTATGGGTTTCAGATGGGCAACAGTTTTTACTATTGAGCATTATTTCCATTCCCCTATCATAAAGAGAGGAGAAAAACAAATTATTTCCCAAAGACAGAATAACTTCTAAATCTCAATAATTCACATTCCTGGAAGTTAATATTTCTGTTCCTATTTCAGTTAGGCAATCACTTTGTTTTAAATAAGGCATCCAGGTCTAGTAGAGCTGCACTATAGATAATAATGTAATGCTATGATTTTGTTAGTCTCTTTCAGCCTCTTTCATCATTCTTCACTTAAAACAGTATTTCTCAAACTTGGCAACTTTAAGATGCATGACTTCAACCCCCAGAATTGAAAATGACTGAGGAATTCTGGGAGTTGAAGTGCACACTTTTTAAAGTTACCAAGTACAAGAAACACAGATTTTGACTCCACCTTTGTTACTGCAAATGCACGTTATTGTTGAGCAGCTCATTGTTACCAATATCACAAAATGAATAGCCTGACATCTAAACTTTGACTGACACTTGCATGCCAGGGGCACATTCCAAAAATGAAATTGGGCCACCACCTTCACTTGAAATTGGGCCACCACCTTCACCTCCCCATCTCTGTGGATATCCCTTGGCAGAGGCAAAAAAGTGTGTGTGTGTGTGGGGGGGGGGGAGAAATTGCCTCAATTTATGTAGCTTTTAAACTTAATTAAAATTAAATTAAGATAATTGGATGCAGTTAATACAATGATTGCTCATATATTTAATATAGTTTCCATCTTCTGTCACATTAAAAATTATAATGTGATTAACAGTAGTTAAATCTGTATATTTCTCTCTCTCTCTCTCTCTCTCTCTCTCTCTCTCTCTCTCTCTCTCTCTCTCTCTCTCTCTCTCTCTCTCTCTCTCTCTCTCAAAACCTCAGGTCTTCTTAAGAAAAAAATAATTTGAATGGTTGATCCCACAATTCTGGGATAAGAAAATGGATCTGTATGGCAGAGAAAAAGCCAGTCTGGAAAGTAACCCATGAACCATGTCTGCATACTACTGGGTTCACTGACATTCTTCTGATATTAAATCTCTAAACACAAGCTGATAGATAAAATGATGGGCATGAATACCTATTAAAAAAATACCTGGCTCTTCCTTTTTGCTCTTGTAGGATGCTGATGGGCTTTCTCCCCAATTTCATTTCTTTTTCTATTCACTCATCTTAATCCAATAATATTTTTATTTTGCTCTTTTAAAGACCCATTTTCATCTCAACCTGTTTACTGCTGTCAGCTCATCTGTTTGCATCCACCAATTCCACCTCTTTCTTTCCCCTGTCATATTTCATCTGCCTTCTCAGCTGTCTTCACCTCCTCCTCAGCTAGACACCTGCCTGCCTTCTTAAAATATCACCTCTTTCTCTTCCAAATATGAATCCTTAAAACCCAGTGCATAATCTACTGTGGTCAAGAATATTTTTCTTCACTACTTTAATCATTAATTCAGAAGCCTCTGACTAGATGCAGGAATATAGCTAATATTTTTGTAGGATTTTTGGTGACATTCAGTTACCTTTCTATCTGCTCTACAGGAATTCAGCAGCACCTTAGAAGAAAAGCAATAAACTCTCTCCATATTGGACTAGGAAGTATGGAGTTAAATCCTGAGAATTACAGGGGGAACTAAGAAAAGAAAGTATATAAGTAACTTTGCTAGAGGCAGCATGAATACTGCACCTTAAAACTTAAGCAAAACTAAGCTTGTGAGTTCCAGAGTTCAGAGTCTTCACATTTGAAAGAGAAAGGTGCCTCTTGGTGTTTTTATTTTAATTTTTAAGCTGCCAGTCATGGACTTATAGCATTGGAAAGTATCTCAAAGGTACTAGGCCAACCCCTGCCCAATGGAGAATCTGTTACCACCTTGTTTGAAGACCTCTAGTAAAGGGGAAATTATTAATATATAAGGCAGCCTATTCTATCTGTTGATAGCTCTTAGTGAAAGGAGGTATCTCATAATATCTAACTATAGTTCGGTTCTCTTCTGATTTCCAAGGCAACAGAGAACAATTCCACTCCTTCCTCTGGGAAACTTTTGGTCACCTGGAGATTGCTATCATATCTCCCTTCAGGTCCTTTAAGGTTCCTCAGAAAGGTGAGTTCTACTCCCTTTGCCATATGTATAGCTGTCCTCTAAACTTGCTCTAGTTAATCAATGTTTGTTTTAGACTGTGGTGTCCAAAATTGGGAATAGCACTCCAAGGGAGATCTGACCACAACAAAGTACAGTGGGACAATTACTTGCTATCATTTGGACTCTATGCTCCTGTCAATATATGCCAAAATAACATTTGCCTTTTTAGCTGCTGAATCACACTATTGGCATTTGTTCAACTTATAGTAGCAACAACATGGACAATCTCACTGAATGCCTCATATTATGAGGAATTAGCCACCTTTGGTAAGATGGGCAGCAATAAATAATGCAATGTGGATTAGGAAATTAATGACAGAGCCCAGAGGACTGCTACTGCCATTGCATAGGAATACTGGCACAAGCAGTCTCAGCATTGCTTAATTGGAGATGGCCTGAAAGCATAGGATGAATGACAGAAAACCATTTTTCTGCTATATGGACAATGGTGCCAGTGCCAGGGATGTGGTAGCAACAGGAACTTATGCCACCAGTTTTGACTTATCAACATACTAGCCTTTAGTCAATGGATAGAAGTGGAAAATTTATTTGACCAACTTTGCACAGTATGCAATGTAAAAGGAAACAGCATTTGTTCAAAACAGCCTCCTCTTCAACATCAACAAAGAAAAAAAGAAAATTAAAATATATTTACAGATTTGAAGACTGCATTAAGCCATAAAAAAGAATAACAATAACACATTTAAAAACATACTATATGTTTTTAGTGAATACACCCATGCATGTTGTCAGTCTTCCCACGTAGACGGAAAGGACAACTAGATGAGCTAATTTTATTTTACTGTAAACTGCAATAAGAGAAACTTGCAGGTCTGAAAGTATAAATCTTCCACAGTGTCATTTTCAACCCAAGAAATTGGGGAGAGAGGGGTCCCTTCTGAGCTCTTTGCTCCACCAACTATGAAGATGTGGTCTATGCCCTCTCTTATCTGACCATTCCATAGGCAATATCTATTCCTGTTTCTACCAAGGTCTTTCTCATATACCATTCCATATATTTATATACATAGAAAGATAGTATCTCAAGGAAAAATACAAATATTATAAACATCTATTTTAAATATGTCTTTCCATAATGTCACTTATATAGATGAGGATAATCATTTTGGCAAAGCACTGTTAAATAATTAATAAACAATGACCAAAACTAATAAAATTTCATTATAGAGATTTCCAGTGTCCCCCAAGTTTGTCAAAATTCACCCCATTTTTAATATCCTTGATATAATGAAATATATATTTTATTTTTCCAGCTGCCTCCTCATCTAACATAGAACAAACTTTTTTGAGGATGGTATTATTTGAGAAACCAGCTGGGAGGCTGAAAGACTGGTTTGTAACTCTCTTTCCTACTGCTCCTCAACCAAATTCATGAGTTTGCCATGGCATTGTAGACAGAAAACAGATGGCAGCATATTGCCTTAAATAGATCTTTTTTCTAACTATGGTGTTATGCATTTAGGACCTACACTTCATTTTCTGCACATAAGTATTAAACATAAAATGTGCAAGGGAGCATATGTAGGTAATCCTTTAAATGTCTCCATGGTATCAATCGATTTGTCATAAATTACATATGGAAATGTAAAAACTAATCAGGCAGGAATGCATGCAAAAGCCAAATGTGAGGCAGTAAAAGTTGAATATATACAAATTCAATGAATACATTGAAGAGAGTTTGCATACATCAAGGAGATTTTTGAAGTAGTTCCTCTAGTAACACAAGCAGTATAAAGCTGTGTTGCTAATAGACTGGGAATAGTTGCCAGTAAATATTTACATGCAGAGCATTTGATGGAGAAACACAACTCAAGGCAAAACAGTCTCAGATTTTTCATCGGAATCAGCACTGAGCTTTTCTTTCTTCTATCACTTTCTTCCCCGTGGAGAAGAAGATCGCAGAATTAATGTTATCCACTGAACATTTTGCCTGAAAGAAAACCTCCTGATTCAATTAGTGTGATAACTGTTGTGCTTTTAAAAATGAAAATACTCTCTGCATACATTACGCCCTTGGAAGAAATTAGCAAAGCAATACCAGTTTTAGTCTTGGGCTAGGCAAAGCAAACTGTGTCAATACCTTTAATCTAATAATTATGTCACTTTATTCCTCTCTTTCAACTAGTATAGTTATTCCATAACTTTAACCACATAATATTTCCATGGGTAAAGAGAGATAGTGTTGTACAGAAAAGACTCTGCTTATTCCCTGCCACAGTTATCAACAGCAGGAAACAATTATGAGAGGTCAGTCAATCTTGTCTTTGTATTGCACACCAACTGGGTATCTCAGGACAGATTTAAGTCTGATTTAGGCAGGGAGGTAGAACACAGTGATCTTTTAAAAATCTTTTCAATCTTCTTTGATAGGTTCTTTACTGCTTCTATTTTTAACTGTGGCTAAGTGCAGGAACTGCAATATGTAGTAGGCTTCTTGATATAGTTGAATTTCATCTCCCATCATGTTTGGCCGGTACTGGTGATGGTGAAAAACAGCAAGAATTCTAATCCTATGACACTGCCTACTATTAGCTAGATGCTGTAGATATTTTCTGAGTCTAAAACTAATAGCTACTATTGTATGAAAGATTTTGTCTTTTTTTTTTTTTACAAGTCTGAGATTGTCCTATTAAATGGTTACATAGTTTTTCCATTAATGCTTGGCCTTTGTTTTACTCATCCTAATAATCAGTCATAATCAAAGCATTTATTATTTTAATATTATTTAAAATAATATTAAATATTATTTATTTTGTCTAAGATACAGTAACTTATGAAACTTTTGGTTATGCATCCTTTTTACTTAAGTCATTAATAATCATTTTTATTATTACTCTTATTAGTCTTTGTAGGAAATGTTATTACCCAGTTATACTAACCATGTTTCGTGATTGTTGTTGCTTGATAAATATATAGTGAAAGTTTATAATGTAACCTATACTATTTTTTAAATTGTTTTTTAAAAAACCCTGAATATATATTTTAGCCTACCTAAGGCCTGGCTACAGAGCAGGATGTGGAAACGAATAAAAGAATGAAGCTGTTTTACTCTGAAGTACTTTGGTGGTACAACATGGGCCAGATATATTGATAATTCTATTGCTTTATAAAGCCTTAAAGCATTGTGATGTAATGTTCAAAATATTGGATTAAGACCTGGGAGACTCAATTGAAATTCACTCTTAGGCAGGTATATTGGAATGGGATCTTGTACATATATGCCTACAGATGTGATAGGTTGGATTCACTGGTTCCCTCAAATAGGGATCCCACCTACTAGCAGGGACTTTTGCAGATATCCACATCCACACTATTCATTCCTGAAGATAGCAGGTTTATTTCTTGCCAACAACTATTCTTTTACAGAGAAACCTCCACTCTGTACAATAAGTCAGGAGCAATGGTCTGGAAAACTCTCAGATTTTGGTCTCCTTGCCCTTTCTGTAACTAGTGGAGCAGATAGCTGTACATGTGGTATGCATGTAATATGTGGTAGGCAAAATTCCCATTGGAATAAATCTACTGACGTCCTGGAACATACCAGTTGTTTATTATGTTTAAGATTAAGATTAGATTAAGCATGTGATTAAGAACTGGACACAACGGCTAATACTATGAACCCTGCAGACTTTAATTCAGACAGGAAAATGGCCTACAATGCAGGTAGAACAAAATTGGACTGAAGTTAAAAAAGAAAGGGAAGGGGGGAGGGAGGGAGAGAGGAAGGAAGGAAGGAAGCTCAAATAAGCCCTTAATATACATCAAAGAAAAAGCTCTTATTCCACAACTAGTTCCACAATGGTATGTGCAAATGACCTTGGGAGAGCCACAGACTGGGCAACCGGTGGATAAAAAATATCTCAGTCCACAGAAAGAAGGAGAACATGGAAAACATTTCAGAAAGGATCTTATTTTTCTAGTGAGTAAAAAGAAGAGAGGGGAGAAATGCTTGATTCTATCAATGTAACCTAACAATAAAGATAGGACTTGTACTCCTAGTTGTGCTTTTGCCTGGATTATCTCACAGGGCTAACAACATTTCCCTGTATGGATAGTTTCTTCAAACCTCCTTTGGTTTGGAGTGTTTTTCTAAATGAGGGAGGCAGTCTGAAAAAAGATATATTTTTTTTCTATTAATGGAGTACAAAGGAACAAAGGCAAATTGAGTTCTGCTCTCCTTTTTTAAAAAAACCAACCAAAGCTTTCTGTCCTGATGGGTTGTTCAGAATTTAGCTGTTCTAAGTTTTGCTGGGGTCTGCTCATTATTTGGATTAACAGGCTTAGGTTTGATTATACCAGTTCAAGAAGGGTGTTTTTAAAGGTCTGCGCTGCTTCTGTTCCAGTCATTTTTTTTTCAGAGACATGAAGTTCTAGATTTTATTGAACCCTCTGGATAAAAAGCATTATAGAAATACAGCATGTTCTATCACTGCCATCAGAAAAGTATCTGGTACATTCTGAATATCTCTTCTATACCAAAATATCTACAGTGTAGATAAATTACTAAGTGATCTGTCTTGCACTGGAGAAAGACTCCCTCAACTAGAACTTTGTTTACATGCTTTTTGACTGATTGTGCTGACAGTAAACTTTACCTTTCCCTACACTGCTTACTCAACCGCAAAAAAAAAATCCTCTCTCTGTCTTGCTGGGAAATATTGTATTATTACAACCACATCTGAATCTTGGTCAGGATGTGAGTCTGCATTTTGTCAAGGCATCAGTAGCCTCAATCAACAGCAGAGCCATACAGTGGGCTAGGTCACGTTGTTCCTATTTGACTACTCAGTTGCCTGTGCTGCTTAAATTGGACAAATAAACATTTTCTTTTACTCTGCGTCTTGGGCCACATCAGTTTGGCTATAAAACACCCCCAACATGTGGATGTCTAGGGAAGAAATTGCAAATTTTACAAGAAGGGTATGTTTTCAATTCCTTTAAAAACTATTGCAAATATTAATGATACACCACACATTTCTACATAAACAAAAAGGGACAGTTATTTGTCTGTAGCCCTGAGGAGTTTTAAATCTATGTTTCAATAGATTTAGGAGAGACCACTAAGATATTAAGTAATAAAATGGATCTTCTGGAAGGCTGTTGATTTTTTTTTTTTAAATTACAACCAACCTATGCCCAGAGATCTGATATATATGTCAAAAACATTAATACTAACTTCATTTACTTCTCATTTGTTACAAAACCCAAATTAAAGGGCTGGTTCTAAATTGGAAAACTGAAATAGTTCAGGAGTTGGATCAGGCTGACCTCTCTCAAATGAAACTTACTCCTACACTGAGATCATTAGAGGAAATCTGGCTTTGTATTTCTTCACTCTAATGGGGTAGATAGGGGAAAGGGCATTACACAAACACCTTTTTTGTTGATACCACTCAGATAATGCAAATTAAGCTTGCAATCTTCATTTTGCCCAGCTGGCCTTTGTTCTATTGGGAAGAAGATTTAAGTTCAGGAAATTGTGTCACAGATATAAATTTAGGGCTTTAACTTTAAAGGAGTCCATGGAGTTTGGTCCTTTTAGAGATATTCTGGTCTCTGGCTCTTTTATATAGAGGCTATATTCTGCTCAGTTGTTTCTGCAGAGTAAGTTTACTCTCATTTCCTAATATTTGGCCAATATGTTCTGCCAATAAGTACAAGAGGCCCTTAAAAAACTATTTACAAATGTGGAATTAATATATAGTTTAAATAAGAAAGTTACCTGGTTTTATATTCTACCTGGATTTACATTATTATTCAATCACAACAGTTCAGGTTATGTTATGAAGTCTAGTCCAGATCCAAGGAATTCTCACAGATGCAGGAGTTCTCCAGAATTCTCCTGTCCTTGAGAGTTTTGCAGTACTGTAGATGGACCTATTCACATTAATCAGTTATGGGAAGTCTGTGGCTCTCCAGATATTGTTGAACTACAGGTCCCAGCAGTTTACCAGTGTGGCCAGTGGTGAAAAAAGCATACAACTGGAGGATCACAGTGAACTTGTAACTTATGGGCTTGTCTGAAAGGCTTACTGAGTCTATTGCCCAAATATTCAGTGCTTGAACCCTTATCCACGATCTTTGAAGAGATTACTCATTTGAAAGATTAGTAATATTATCAATATTATCACACACGCAATAGGTCAATTTCTTTTCAAAACTTAAATTCTTTACAGAATGAAGTAAATATATTTTTAAAAATGACATATTTGCTCTTAGGAACAGTTTGGGCATTTAACCAAATGTAAAGATTTAGAAAGATTATTAAACCTTCTTGTAGATCTAGGAAAAAGAAGAGTTGATAATCACCTTTCCTCAGATAAATGCCACAACACTAAAGTAATATGTAATTGGTTTCTATGGGAACACATTGAATTACTTGGTTAAAAACTGAGTGGCAGGAAAATGTTGAAAAATGTTCCTGATAAAAAGATTAATTGGTATGAATTGAATTGAGTGGATGGATACCATTATTATTTCTGCAACCATCTGTCTTGCTACCTCCATGATGTAGACATAATTGGCAGGAGATGTCTATAATGGAACAATCTAATCTCTTAGGAGTAGAGGCAGCACAGTGTCAGTATGAGCCAATATCCAATTTGCCCATTATTAATTAAGATATAAATGATAAGACATGCCTATTAAATACACAACCCATTATTTGAGAAAATAGGGAGACTGCCTGACATATGTTCAATCTACAGTGTTCATGATCTGGCTGTTTCTTTAGTTCATTTTGGGTGTTTAATGGGAAACTGTGATAGTCGATAAGGTAGCAACTGCAGTAGTAACAACTAGCTCCAACTCAGTTCAGCCATGCTTGGTCAACATGGGCAGGACTGTACTCAAATATATTCAGAGGCATCAGAACTAGATGTGATGGGGGCAATTTATGGTGGTCCTGCAAAGATGGCTGCAATCCAGGGGAAAGTGGTTTATTATATACTTCTCTGTCCCACTGGCTTAGAAACTATACGTGGCTCTTTCTGGAAGAAAGAAAATCCTATATTATTTGCCTTTAGTTGCCAACACGTAGCCTTTAGCTATAATATATCATAAGATAGTTATTACAGTAGAGAAGATTGAGTTCAACTGCACTAATGAGTACAACAAACATATCAAGATCATGCATATATACTGAGATCATAAATAGGCAATGGTTAAAAAAAAGATGAAATCTTGCCATTTCACCTTGACAGCCATTGCCATCTAACTAAATGCAGTTTCTCAAAAACTCAAGTACTTAAAATATAGATATGCAAATCTTGTTGTTATTAGCAAATGTCCATTATCACAAGATTTAATGGATGTAACTTTTTTAAAGATGAAAATCTGTAAAATCTTCCTTCCTTCCTTCCTTCCTTCCTTCCTTCCTTCCTTCCTTCCTTCCTTCCTTCCTTCCTTCCTTCCTTCCTTCCTTCCTTCCTTCCGACCAAAGAATATAAAGTTGTAAGTATTATATATAACTCACACCTATTTTAAGCAGCCATTTAGATTCAAGCCATGTTTTCTCATGTAAAGGTCAGATACTGCACCTGCTGGATATCAAAAATTTGGCCTTTTTTCATAGTTCAACAATCCATTTCACTCAGTGGCTGCCTTTATTCTCAGCATTCTTCATGGCATTTCCTATATTGGGCTAATGAAAAATATATCCCTCCAGCACAGATAGAGAAGAACTTGGAGAAAAAAAAACATTGAATCAAACTTTGGGCATGAGTTTTGTTGAGAAAGAATGAAAGCTACAAAATAAGTCAATTCCATCCTTAGATTTTTTGCTAAGTGCCCAGAATATGACAAATTGCTGCTTATTTATTCTCCAAACAAGCTAAGACATTTTTATGTAAAAGATGCTTGTGGTTTTGAGAAAACAATCCTTATGACATGTTGGAAACCAGGTTCTTTTCAATAATCCAATTATAAATATCAGAATATAGTCTCAAGCACACCTATGACTTATTCATATTATTAATAGTTAAAACTTTCTCATGAAACAACATATTTCTATTCTCCTGCATTGTATTTTTGATTTAGAATCTATAGCTCAAAACTACCTATCATAGCAACTTTATTTTTGTCCCACATCTGACTACCTTGCCATGTTCTTTCAATGTTAATGTACAATTCATCTTGTTATCGTCTTCAAACTTTTTTTTCAAGTGAACTTGAAAATACTGGAAATAAAGTACTATGTAGGCTTAAAATATAGAAATTAATCATAACTGTAAATTGGAAAGAAACTTTTAGACGCAAAGTTACTAAAAACTGCTAAATTTATGCCTGGATTTTGTACTTAAGGAAATATTGAAAATATACTGATTTCTTACTTTAAAAAATGAAAATAGCCCCAAATTATTCTCATTCATACCAGTTTCTCATAATGTCATATTATTAGAATTAATGAAGATTATACTACCTTAATTGACTTAATTTCTCTCCAGAAGAGTGGCCATACACTGCAAGAAACAACTACTTCACTACTTTGCAAGCTTTTTTCCTATAACAGCAACAAATACAACAATAAAACAAAAGGAAGTTTGGCCACAATCCTTTAGTGACAAGCCCTATCACTAAAATAAAAGAAATAAAAAGATCCATAACCATTGTTATATTTTGACCCCACCCAATCTTCAATATAAGCAATATAAGCAAACACAAACTTTCTATCAATAAACTGACCACACAAATTTCCCATCACCTACAGAGCCTGGACATTTATAGATATTTCAATCACTATAAAGGTGGGGTAACATTTTCTTATTTTTTGTGGGTTTTGACACATTTATATAGTAAGTTTCTGGAAAAGGATAGCAAAAGCTTCATCCTCAGAACTGCCACATCTGGACTGCAAAACTTTGAACAAGGACTAAATGACAGGCATAGAAGTTCTGAAAACTCTTTGTTACTATTTAGCTGTCATTTGGATTTTTGCAGCCCACATGTGGTAACAAAAATCACCTTCATTGTTCCCACATGGAGATCTCTTGTGGACAATTTATACTATATTTTATTCAGCTAAGCCTATGCAATCTACTTTAAAATTTTCCAAAGAAATATAAAGCATGGGAAATATTAAGTAGAGTTTTTATTTGTACTCATGTCTTCTTCCCACTTTAGTTGTATCATGATTATAGACAAATGCCTAAATAAACCTGTTATCATTATTTAAGTTCTATTGTTTTAAACTAAGCCTAAAACTACACTAGTTTTAAAATCATATTGTAGTTTGCACATAACATTAAGGATATCACAAATCGTATGAAGTTCCCCAAATCAATCACATTATGACTTAGTACAATGTATGAATCTAGCCACTTTAAGAGGTTAGATATTAAGTAGAAAGGTTTTCATATCCTATACATTCCGTTTCAACAGAAGTAGGTAAATTGATACAGTTGTACCTTTTTATTAGGAGTGATAAATGGAAACAGTAATACTTACAATCTTAAATTCACTCCAGCATACATAAGAAGAGAACAAACACTCACCATGCATGTATAAATATGGAAACCATACTGCTGAAACACTGAAATATTTGTTCAATAATCACTATCGTGAAGAAGCTTCATTTTGAAGACTCTTTTCATAGGATATAGCAAAAATGATCTAGAAAGTGCTCACTGATTCTTTCCTTGTCTTAGGTTTAATAGCCCCTTGCTAGATTGCTATTCTGGTGAAAGCTGATCAGATTCTGATTCTTCTTATTAACATTTATTCTATCATTTAGAGAAAGAATGATCTACTATCTCTGTCACATAGTGGTAACCATAGTGATGACAGAAGATAAGACCACAATTGATTCCTGCTACCAATCTTATTTATACACTATGCTGTGTCTTAATTATTCTGATCTTCCTCCCTGATCACTGTATAGAATAATGGTGAGCCAAGTCTTGTTAGAATTTGAACTGACCTAAATAATATGAAATTTTAGATCATGCATGGGAAATTGCAGACTGCAGCCAAGAAATTAAAAGACGCTTGCTCCTGGGGAGGAAAGCTATGGCAAATCTAGACAGCATACTAAAAAGCAGAGACATCATCCTGCCAACAAAAGTACATATAGTCAAGGCCATGGTTTTCCCAGTTGCAATGTATAGCTGTGAAAGTTGGACCATAAGAAAGGCTGAGCGCAAAAGAATTGAGGCCTTTGAACTATAGTGCTGGAGAAGACTCCTGCGAGTCCCCTGGATTGCAAGGTGATCAAACCGGTCAGTCCTAGAGGAGATCAACCCTGACTGTTCTTTAGAAGGCCAGATCCTGAAGTTGAAACTCAAGTACTTTGGCCACCTAATGAGAAGGAAGGACTCACTGGAGAAGAGCCTAATGCTGGGAAAGACTGAGGACAATAGAAGAAGGGGATGATAGAGAATGAGGTGGCTGGATGGAATCATTGAAGCAGTAGGCGTGAGTTTAAATGGACTCCAGAAGATGGTAGAGGACAGGAAGGCCATGGGGTCTTGTCCATGGGGTTGCGATGGGTCGGACACAACTTCGCAACTAACAACAACAATATGTAATTAGGCTACAACTACCTGTAACTTAAGAAGCAGTTAATGCTGATCAATACTGAGACCTGCAGTTTAGCCAAGTCGGGAAATCCACTAGTACCAGCCCTACAAGGTAGGCAAGCCCAAGAAACAAGAATGGTAGAAATTCAAGAATGCTTTTTATTGTAGTATGATAGAATGAAAGAAACCTGAAAGCTTTTCAAAGTTCCTTTATGTTCCACCTTATAACCTAATAAGCAAAATCAAGGTGAGGTTATTTTGATTTTTTTTTCTGAGGCTCTCCACTTTCTCAGGACTGAGAATGAGATTCTTTTTACAGAGTCCCTTCTTAATAGCTCACTCATTTTTTTTCTTATTCTCAAGGTTAGTTCTACATTCTTTCATATTGTATTAAGCTTCAGCCTTGATCTGGTGAGAATAAGCTACCATTCGAGGCCTACAAGATTATTTTTTGGAAATCTGGCAAGCATTTCAAAAAATAATTACGTAGGCCAGGATTATTATGATGAGCATTCAGTCAGGTAACCCAGAACTCATAAAGCACAATTTCTAGGAGCCTTAGAAACATGATAAGAAGAAATGCCTGTTGTACCACCTTGTTCTGACTCTAACTGCATTCAGTTGATTCCTATTATGTTCATGTTGACCCCATGGATAGAACTAGGTATTTCTACACAAATGTTTTGTTTTGCTAAAGTTTTGAACAAGCCATTAATGGCTGAGGAAAAAAACCCAATGGCAGAAAACCCTCTTTTGAAATATTAACTAAAGTTGGTAACCTGCTGATTTACTAAATAAGTTGGGTAGGGAGCTGGCTCCTGACTGTGCCACATTCTAATCCTTGACATTGGTGTTCTTAGGGAGCACGGAACAGTGGGCAAACTTATACATATGGTAATTACCTGGGAAAAAGTAATTAATTTTTGTCCTATTTCAGTTGCACACACTGGGCGTAGAATGACATTTTGCATAATACATCAGCTGGCGGATCGAAAGGGCTTGCATGCCTTATAATTTATTGTTCCTCCCTGGTTTGCTTGAATTGTCCACAGGGTGGTGGTTTTTATTTACTATTTCAAATTTATGGACTAGCAAGCCCTAATTATTATTATTTTTTGCTTTTCTTAATAGTATACTATGATATTGGGGTTCTGTTTTAATTTTTAACTGATAAATCTTTATAGCAGATCACTGAAGTGATAATAAGTCACTGTTTACTCTGAAGAAATTTATTTTTTACTGGAAAGGCCATTGTGGTCTCCTGAACATTTAGACCATGGATAGATATCACTTTGGCTGAGATCTGACCTGTCAGCCCTGTTGGCTTTATTTTTAGAAAATACTTATATTTATTGATGCACTTCCAGTAACTGCACATATTAAAAATGTCTTGGTTGGACTGCATAGTCTTTGAAATCTGTGGGCTACAGAAGTAAGGCAGTACACATATATTTTGAATAAGAATGTATTTTGTATTCTGAAGAATAATATTCATACTGAGCATTGTTCTTTGAACAAAGATAAAAAGCATCATTTTGTGCAAACAAGGTTTGATAGTTTTCCTGAAGTGGTCTTAGAGAGAGCAATAAGCTCCCAAATGGGAGCTGTGAAGTTCCAAAAACACAGAGACCCTCAACAGACTCAGCTGAAGATCCTTTGTTACCTCTACATATTTATTATCATTTACTGTTTTCTGAAAGCTTTTTTTTTTTTTGCATTTCTCCCAAGGAAAAAATATGATTTCCCCTTTCATTGTGAAGTTGATTGGATTTCCCATTATTTATCTCTTGATCACTTCAAAAGCCTCCTCTTTTATTTGTTCACTTAGATGAAGGATCTACTGAAGTCAGTGAAGCATATGCCTAGAAACTGTGCCTAGGACTGATGCTTAAAAAGGGATTTGTCTTTCGAATATTTATTTTACATATAGCACTTATAATAGAGTCATTTTATGAAGTATAGTAAATGTGAATGTGTCCTTCAAGTTTAGCTCAGCTTCTGGTGGCTTCATGAATACATGCATGCATTTTATTTGGCAATAGTAGTTTCCACTGCCACCTTTGACAATCTTTCCAATAAGATTGATTTGTCTATAGCCCTGGTATATTTCTGAAGGACTCTTATCCAAATACTAATCAAACATGACCCTATTTAGCTTCCAAGCCAAGCCAAGGTCAGCTAGGCTCCACACCCTGCTGAGTATCCAATGCATTGTGATCTGGCTGTTGTTAGTCAGATCATTAACTAGGCCCCACATTCATGAGTTACAAGGTAGCTGACATATAGCTGTTGCCTTTTTGAAGTGTTTTGGACAGATTTGGGCTTATATCCTCCTTGACTGAAACTGACTAAGCAGATTTCAGCCAAGGGGGGGGGGAGAAGAGAGAAAATAGAAAAAAGGAAAGGAAAGGAAAGGAAATGAAAAAAGAAAAGAAAAGAAAAGAAAAAAGAATGCATTATAGTCTTTTTAGGGACAATCCAATAATACATTTTCCTGGATGAAATCCTTATTTTATGAAAAAGACACATCTTTAAAATATCTTGAACTCTGACAGATAAAATTGGAAAAGGATTGTCTACATTTTTACAAAGAAACAATATGAATACTCTAAAACAATTTCCATTCCATAATAACGTAACAAATAGCTGTGAATGTATGTGCTCTGCCCTAAAGGCTTTGTCTGGTAAATTACCAGTGAACAATCAATGTTAAAATATTCATTTATTCTTACACTGTTTTAGTAATGGTAATTTCCTGCATCTGTTTGAGTGAAGCATGCAGGAAAAAAGGCATGGGAACAAGTGGCACATTTCAGAGTGTGTGCTACCTTTACTTTTTGCATTTAATTAGCTTGCTTGAATAACTATATACTTACTTTCATTTAGCAGAAGGCACTAGCACCTCACGATTGCTTGCAGGATACAGGATATTCTTCCATTCTGTCATTCCATATATATATATATATATATATATATATATATATATAGAGAGAGAGAGAGAGAGAGAGAGAGTGTGTGCTTTGGGTGTTGCATTTTAACTTTTTCAGAGCTACTATTGCATAGTGATTTTCAGTTTGAAGTGCAAATTGGGACTTTCCTAGTTCAAGTTATACTTCAGCAATGAGTTTGCTATGACAGGGTCTTCCCTGGAGTCACTTGAAGATATGAGATGCCACAATGACAAATTTTCCAAAATTCAAATGGTCCTTCTGAAGTATATAACAGACAATATCCAGTACATGCAGAATGTAAACATGAGACACTTCAAACTGTTGAGAGTAATAGAAAGCACTAGAAACATAGCATATTTTTGGCAATCAATAGCATTGCAACTTCAGGGTCTGATTGCAGCTATGTTTGTTTGTTTCAGGCCAATTTGATGTCTGCAAAGATGCATAGGTTGAAATAATTGTTCCTGGCATTTAACAAAGTATTTAATAACATTAATTCAGCAGTTTCATGCTTCCCATTTTCCTGGTGTTAAGCAGAACCTAAAGTTGCCAATCTCTCCTCTAGTCTTGTTAACATTTTGCCCCTTCTTTAGTCAATTTCACAATCTGATTTCATCAGAGCTTCAATCTAGTCAATCTAATTATGTCTCAATAGCTCTCTTCCAATTATACTTCTATTAGTAATGAGAACTTTCCTTTACCGTCCTGCAAGTAAAACAGATGGCACTGTAACTTTGAAACCTACTATATTTGACAGTGCGCAAAAGCCACAAATGTCCAAAAGGCCTGTTGTAAAGGCAATTGGAAAGAAAAATAGAATTTTCATAGAAAATAGCTTTCAAAGTGAGAAAGACATTATTATACTGACAGAATATAATGCCCATGTAAATTGCCATAGGTTCTTTTATTATTATCACTAGGTTAAAGTGTTACCATACCAATTACTGAAAATCAAATCAGAGTTGACAACAACTCTTTTCAGAACTTATTTAAGCAGAGAATATATTTACAAAAAAATAGAAAGTGTAATTATGTTCATAGCCTTACCCCAAATGTCATCGCTGTTGCCAATATATCTACATTTTCTCAATCTACAAAAAAGGACTAGGATACGAATATTTGCTCATGCATAAACTTTCTTGAAACCATTTGGCATAGATTTGCAACAACTGGGTACACTTTGAGGGGCATGCAGTAGGAAGAATGAGACAGGATGCTGAACTATAGGGGCACCCTAGATATAAATTCAAAATAAATTTTGTGAAAGAGGCTATTATGTGTATATGTATAATTTTCCCATAGGATAATACAAAGTTAAGAGCATCAGGATAAGGAAAAATTCACATAGTTAAAATGCCCAACAGAACTGGTTTAATTCCCACCTTCTCAATTCTACCGTCAATGCTTAATTTTTTAAAAAAGAATTTAATAACCTACCATCTTGACTATATAAATTTTCTTCAGACTGAACTAAACTATTTTTAAACATGAAAACACTTATATAGTTATTCTAAAATTGGACAAAATCAGTAAATCAATTCTTACTTATATGGAAATAGTGGGAATATTAATGACATCTGTTTGACCTCTGCAAAATGAGGAAGGAAGAAGGCCACAGTGCCATGCGTGGCAGCAAATCAAACTGATTCCCATACCACTAATATACTAACTCTTTTCCTTCCTATTTAATATTCATGTTCTCTCCTTCAACAGTTAGCACATATCTTACTGACAACAATCAGGTATTAAAGACAACCAGGTAGTAAATTTCCAATTCCTTGCTGTTCATCCAGATTTTGGCAGTCTGGCTATGGCTACAGTAACTTTGATATAAGCACCGAATGAAAGATAGGTACACTTTACAAAACATACTAGGCAATAAGAAAATTTGATTGTGACTGTTGCTCTGGCAACTACCTTTCCCTCCATCTCCCTTAACATTTTTGTTTCTGATTTCATGCTGTGCTTAGGCAGTATATGATTTTAATTTTCTGAGTTTGTTATTCCCCGCTTTGAAAATCATTATAACTGAAATGTAATATTCTGCATAGTTAACAATTCTGTGTAAAATCACATTCTGACCTAGTTCTTATATAAATCATGGCCCATTTGACAATTCTCATTTAGAATTCCTAGATGAGGCTGCATACAAATATGAAGGAAAGATTATGTAGACTCGGTTTTCATAACACACCCTGGCATACAAACCACAGTGACTGAGTTTACATAAACCCTTAAGCCAAACTCAATCAGCTACACTGTGATGTAGTTTGATGTTTGAATAAAACACTATTTTCTATTGAGTTTTCAACACAGATTATAAATAGGGTCACTTTCTGGCTTTCTCTTGAAGATCAGCCAAAAAAGAAGAGGCCAAGACTTAGTTATCAGAGTTGACCAAAACTGGTGGAATTCTGATGACATGTTCATCAAATACTATACCTTTGTTGCTGGAATAGAGCTTGTGCCATTACTGAGCTAAAAATAAAATGCAAAAGCTTTTTAATGGTATGAGTTTCACAACATACTTAAAACAGTGACTAAATCAATCAACATTCACAGGTACTTCTGGTCACTCACTAAACATTCTGAGTGGGTTAAAATACCCATAGTACAGAAATGTCACCCACTTTATATGGAGTTTTAGAGGTATCCGTAATATCCCTACTTACCATAAGGAAGCATTAGTGTGTTCTGAAATTAGGAGATTGCTTTTTCAGTCACTCTTTTAAATTAATTTGATTTGTCATGCCATATAGAAAGGGCAACATCTTCCACTAAGCAACGCCAAAAGTCAGTTCTTTTGTTCAGTTTATCAGTTTCTCCCAATCCATTCTTCATTGCTAAAACATTCTAAAAACTACTAAAAACAGCACCCATATCAATTAATTTCATTTTATTGCATGCATAGAAATAAAATTTACTATACTATTGATACAGTCAGTAGTGTTTACAGTCATGATCATGTGCAAATTCTAAATCAAACTAAAGAACAAGGACAAATTCAACCAGTTTTCACTATATAGTTTTCTGTTTATATCCACTATTTTCAAGGAAATATCAGCCCTTCAAAACATCCTAAGTAAACCCAAAGACCCAGCAACCCCAGAATAAAAAACAGAAGTTATCTACAACATATGTAAGAATTGCAACACCCACTATGTAGGAGAAACAGGCAGAAGACTGGCAGAATGCATCCATGAACACCAACTGGCAGTCAAAAAAGGCATGATGAAAATTCTTTAATTTCGCAATATATAGACAGATTTAACCATAGTTTCAATTGGGAAAATGTGACAATCCTAGACCAGGCCAAATCCAAAAATGCCAGGGAATTCCTAGAAGCCTGGCACTCTGACAAATCAGCCATCAATAGACACAGAGATATCAACAACAACCTCTCCATCAGTAATCAGCACTCAGATCAGCATAGATTAATTCCAAGGTCACCTTCAGACCAACAATCAAGTAAGTAATACCCCAATCAAGAAACTGCCACAGAGCCATTAGTAAACAGCCCAACCAAAGAATCCCTAAGACCACCCCCACCCACCCAGACAGGCAAGACTCCAGAATATAAACAGAAGCAAACAGCACTCCTTATTAGCACTGATGATGTTCCCTAGTTAGGGTAATGAAACATCTGCAAGAAAACCAGCAAGCTCAGAGACCACCAAGGACCCCTCATTTCAACCCTGAGCTACAAATATTCTCCTTCATAAATATCATAATAATAATAATGATGATAAAGTTGGAAGGGACCTCGGAGGTCATCTAGTCTAACCTCCTGCTCAGGCAGGTAACCCTATACCATTTCGGACAAATGGCTGTCCAGTTTCTTCTTAAAAACTTCCAGTGTTGGTGCATTCACCGCTTCTGGAGGCAGGTTGTTCCACTGGTTAATTGTTCTAACTGTCAGGAAATTTCTCCTTAGTTCTAGGTTGCTTCTCTCTTTGGTTAGTTTCCACCCATTGCTTCTTGTCCTGCCTTCAGGCGCTTTGGAGAATAGCTTGACTCCCTCTTCTTTGTGGCAGCCCCTAAGATATTGGAACACTGCTATCATGTCCCCCCTTGTCCTTCTCTTCGTTAAACTAGACATACCCAATTCCAGCAACCGTTCCTTATATGTTTTAGCCTCCAGTCCCCTAATCATCTTTGTTGCT
>NW_015388133.1:291350-302655 GCF_001527695.2 Protobothrops mucrosquamatus
CAGGATCTTTGAAAAATATAGTTCAGTGGTTCTGAGATCACATCCGCCAGCTCCTTAAGAACCCTGGGGTGTAATCCATCTGGTCCTGGTGATTTGAACTCATCTAGGCTGGACAGGTGTTCACTTACCATTTTCTTGCCTATCTTAACTTGTATCTCTATTTTGTTTTTTATGGCACTATTTTTGATAGGTTGGTCTGTTTTTTCCCTTTGTGTAAAGACAGATGCAAAAAACGAGTTAAATAGTTCTGCTTTCTCCCTGTTGCTTGTCACCTTCTTGCCACTTTCACCCATTAATGGACCAATCGTTTCCTTCACTTTTTTCTTGTTTTTTACATGTTGAAAGAAGCTTTTTTTGTTATTTTTGACTTTGGTTGCAAGCCTTAGTTCATCATGAGCCTTAGCTTTCCTCACTTCGTCTTTGCAGGCTCGGGCTATTTGCTGATATTCTGACTAGAAGAGTTTAGAACTAAATAAAAAAAAGTTAAGGATGAAAGAGACTGCCAAAGGACCCCCCCCCAAAAAAAAACAATAATAAAGCAAAAGAAACAAAGCAACAATAGAAATTGCCAAGAAGAAAAAAGAAACTAAAGTCAAGAAAGACAGTAATGCAGGAGGGAGCCATTAGGAGAGATGATAAGCTGTGACAAACCTAGGACTTATAAAGAAATAAAAAATAGAAACAAACATGGGAAAAGTCTTCCAAAAAAATCTATGAAGTAAGAAAATTACAATCTCAAATTTGTATGCTAAAAGACACCAATAAACATATAGCAAATGATTTAAAGAAAGTGGAAAGAGTAAATTGAATTTCTGTCCAGTAGAGGAGTCTTTACTTATGAGGGGTCCTTGGTGCTCTTCTTGCAGACTACTAGCTCCTGACAAGTACTGATGAAGTTACCTAGTTTGGGTAATGAAACATTTGCAAGAAAACAGCCAAGCTCAGAGGGTACCAAAGACCCTCATTTCAACCTTGAGCTACAAAAATTATCCTTTATTAATACTTTTCATTGAGTTTATTTAGAAAATTTACATGGCCAGATATATTATGGATGAAAAACCTACATGGCTCATAGCAACATTCTATAAATATATGTATAATTCAACAAAAAAACATAAATAAATAAAGCACAGGAACATAACATCCCACTGACTCTACAATTCTTCCCAGCCCTGCAGAAGCCATTGAGTCAGGACCCTCCAAAAGTTAAGTTGAAGGTCATGTTGGTTTTGGAAAATGGCAAAGAACAAGAGACATTTTTGCTTATGCCATGAATATGGCTTTAAAATTTGAGGAAGAAATATCATGTGAAGTGTTAATACCACTTTACAATGTAAGGCCACACTTGGAATACTTCATCTAGTTTTGATCACCACGATGTAAAAAAAATGTTGAGACTCTAGAAAGAGTATAGAGAAGAGCCTCAAAGGTGATTAGGGGACTGGAGGCTGACATATAAAAAACGGTTGCTGGAATTGAGTATGTCTGGTTTAATGAAGAGAAGGATGAGGGGGTGACATGATAGCAATGTTCTAATATCTCAGAGGATGCCACAAAGAAGAGGGAGTCAAGCTATTCTCCCTGAAGGCAGGACAAGAATCAATGGATGGAAACTAATCAAAGAGAGAAGCAACCTAGAATTAAGGAGAAATTTCCTGACAGTTAAACAATTAATCAGTGGAACAACCTGCCTCAGAAGCTGTGAATGCTCCAATACTGGAAATTTTAAAAAAGAGACTGGACAGCCATTTGTCTGAAATGGTATAGGGTTCCTGCCTGAGCAGGGGGTTGGACTAGAAAACCTCAAAGATCCCTTCCAACTCTATTATTGTTATTGTTATTATCAATTACCTGTACTATGTGGATGACACTTCTCTGATAAGGAATGTAAATGATCTGAAAGCTCTATTAATGAAAATTAAGGAGCATAGTGGAAAAATGTGGCTTTGTTTAAATACACAAAGACCAAACTAATGGCAACAAATACGCAATCTCCCCTAGAATTATCAGTGGAGATATTGATGAGGGACACCTTTTGACTTTTTAGAATCAACTATCAACAATAAAGGAATCAGCAGTCAAGAATCACGATGTAAACCATTTATAGGGTAACAATAAAGGGCTTGCAAAATATATTCAAATGGAGTGGTATGGCTATATCTACAGACAGAATAATGCAGTCAGTGGTTTTACTTTATATTTGAAAGCAAAAGTTGGACTTTGAAGAAGCTTTTGAACTTTGGTATTGGAGAGGTCTACTGAGAATCCTATGGATAGCCAAGTAAACAAACAAATAGATCAGAGAACAAATCAATTCAGAATTCTCACTCAAGGCACAAATAACCAGGCTCCTGTTATAATATTTTAAAGACTTAACATTATATATTATATATAATAATAAGAAAGGTAAAAGGAAAGAAAAAAGAGAACAAGCAGCAGGAAGATGAATAGACTTGATTACAGCAGCAAGACTTTAAGGGATTTCCAGGTTGGGAACAGATTATTGCAGAGAAGCTCCAGATCAATTGAAGGCTCCTTTCCCGAAGCACAAGGAGAGAGGCAAATCAAAGAAATAAGCAACATTTGATGGTATTTACTGTATGTCTGTTAACACAATTCTAAATACAGAAGAAAGTTCACATTCATTTAATGGAAGTCATCTATGCAAGAAATCCTTTTTTTAAAAAAATAATACTTATGCTTAGTTTAAAGTCATCATTATCACTAATATATTTGAATAGAGGGTGCTTACTCAAAATAGGAGGGTCATGTTGCAAGTTGCTAAGAATATGGTAATGGAAGCAGACATGTCTACTTCTATCAGTCTTTCTTTTGCAAGAGCTTGTCTAAAATTCAGGGCAAATTTTCTTCTTAAAAATATAATCAATATTTATTTCAGCCTTTCTCAACTTTTTTTGAAATATATTAAAGGATACCAAATTGGGCAAATCTATGTTTATTATTTTAAACTTGCTTGCCTTTCAATTTCCAGAGTTTGTCAGATATGTAATATTTACCCACAATAAACGGAGCTCATAAAAACAAAATAATTTGAAGATATGATGTAGTTATAATAACTGGAGGCATTTTATAAAAGAAACACCTTTAAAAACAAGAATTAAAATACTATTTACACAATAGCTGTGTTCTAACACAGTACTGCTACAAAAATATTCTGGGGAGAAAAGAAATGGATTAGGAGGGTTTTACCATCTTGGATTTCCATAGACAACTTTCCCCAGTTAATCTCATTATCAGAACAAGATAGGATCCATTGGTTTAAAGGGAAAAGTGGGTGGTATGTGAATAACAGGCAACGAGCCTTCTTTTTCCCTTCTGCCCTCTTCCTATTGCACAGTTAGAGTAAATGTGAACAGTGTATATTGCCAGTTGCCTCTGGTGAACAAATTGTGTTAGACAAGTGCACAATGTTTCAGGCTTGTAAAACCCTTTACTGTCAGAAAGCAGCAATGCAGAACTGGTCATGCTGCCCTATTTGAAACAAAGGAAATTGCCCCAGCTGCTCCCTAGCCACATTTGCTCTTTGTTCCATCGTTAATGGCAGGAACAGAATAATCCTCCAGCAGAGGAGGTCACAGTGGCAGTTACACAGGTGAAGGTTGAAATGGAAATGGAAGAGAGTTCTCTGGACACTGACACTAATTAATCCCAGCTGCACTTTGGTCTTTATTTTAGATATAGAATCATATGGCCATTGAGAAGCTCCAAAACATTTCAGCAGTTTGTAAACCAGATCTCTTGTCTAAGATTTTCAGCTCTGCTGAATAATTGCTGGCTTCTTCCTCCTCCTTCTTAAATTCTACATATTCAATGAAAATTCAGTACCATTGTTTAATGTATTGCTTAACTACTGCAGTGATCATGGCAAAAGTGTAAAATTGGGTTAAGTCATGGGATGTCTCAACAGCACCGCTTAACAACAAATTTTCTGGTGATAAGTTGAGAACTACTGTAAAACATTTATGTATATAACTGAGACAGCCCTGTTTATGGCCTAAGCCAGCAGTCCCTAACCTTTGCGGCTTGCTGGCCCTGCTGGAGGATGGAGAGAGCAGCAGGCCAGCACACCCGCACATGCATGTGCAGCTTGACTTCTACGAGTGTCAGGCTAGTGCACATACACAGTTGAGTTGTGCATGCATGCAAACATGGTGGCCTGCTGCTTGTACAGGTCGAGCTGCATGCGCATGTGCAGGTGCACTGCCCCGCTGCACATGCAGCTCATTTGCGAATAGGCCATGGCCTGGTAGTGGGCCGTGGGCTGGGCATTGGGGATCCCTCGCCTAAGCCATAAAGAAACAAAAATAAAGAATAAAAAATGGCAAAGATGGCAGGACAGAAATAAATAAGAAACCAGACCCAGATAATTTGAGGAGGTTTCATTCGCCCTTTCTAAAAGCCTTCAAAATACCAGTGGGTGGAAGTTATCCAGATCTCAGGGGGAACCTCATTTCAGAAAGCAGGCATGTTTCCAGGATCCTGATAGATGACATAGTTTAATCAAAGAAACTTGGAACTTGCCAAACCTGCTTGATAGAATTGGCTGACACATACTATGGGAGATATATATAATTGGCTGACACATACTATGGGACCAGCATTGTCCAAAGCACTTCTATTGTCATATGGTCAGCATAACTATATGCCAAGGCACATGGAACGCTGTTACCTTCCCATCAAAGTGGTATCTATTTATCTATTTGTGTTTGCATGTTTTCAAACTGCTAGGCCTGGGCAAGTAATGTGCACTCATCCTGTCACACGATGCTTGGGTTGTGAACCTGGACTGTTGGTTTTCCAGCTGACAAGCTCACTAGCTTTAACCATTGAGCCATCACACCCCCAGGCACAGCAGATAAAGCTGTGTTAAGGTCTTCCTGGCCACCACTCATTTTATTAGTATGAAATAAAATTAATGTTTGTTTGTAAAATAGTGATAATGGAGATCAATACATGATGCTGATCCACATGTTAATCTTAACAAAATAAATTATTTTCCACTGCTCAAAATACGTACTGGATTTGTTTTTTTTTAAGTTGCCCTATATTATACATTAAAAGAAAACATCAAGCGTGGCTAAATTGCACAAAATATTCAAGGTGTTTCTGGCTTGTATATTTCCCACTCTTGGCAGTTTGCTTAATTAAAATATATAAAGAACTTTCCAAATGTTAACATTTAATTTACTCAGCACTTTAATTGTGCTTTGTACCATGCTTCCCCTTAATCACTTGGAAGCATTGCTCCAGAACTACCCATTTGATCTCTTTTTTCTATTGTGATTAAATGCTTTTTCCCTCCAAGTGATCATAAACAATACAGGAAACTTCAACAATGTACTAAGAGGAGGAGAGAATTAATGCCCTATTGAACTAAGCCACATTTCTAGAGGATTAGTTTTGTTAGCCTATTGGTATAAAAATGAGATTAATAAATGCATTATTTTACCAGTGGAAGGGACTTCTAGTCATTGTCATTTAAAATTTCTCATTTTAAAATGAATTTATTCCATCTTCACTATTTGTAAAGCATCATCAACAATGAACATTTTCCATATCTTTCTCCTCCAAGGAACTAAAGCATCTAGAAGGTATTAATTGGCCCTCTATTAGCCAATAGACAAGCTCAATTCCTAATGAATAACTCTTTGATGAAAATAAGGAACCATTATTTATGTAGAAGGACAGAATAAATTATTCATTGAAGCAGAGGAAAAAACACTAGGGAGAAGGCAACAGAAAGTACAATAAGCAATTAAGTGCTTTCATCAGTGCTGCTTGCACCTCATTAGTCTGCATTCACTTAATCAATGTTTCTCCCTAAGAATATACTTGTTGAAGAAGCTACAACAGGGCACAAGCTTTATGAAGTCCAGGCTAATGCATGAAAATGCATTAAGTGAAAGGAATAGCAATCATAAAAAGGATATATATATATATTTATTTATTTATTTATTTTTTAAATTTATATCCCGCCCTTCTCCTTGAGGACTTAGGGCGGCTAACAACCGGATAAAAATACAATATATATATATATATATCTTGTTATATTGTAACTTGATTTTAGAAATATTTATATTTAAATCTTTGTTTTGATGGAACAAATCAAGATTGAGTTCTCCCACTGAGATTCTCAATTAATCTCAACTGGTTTAAACCTTTAAAGCCCTTCATGGCATGGGACTGGGCTATCTGAGGGACTGTTTGTTTTCAGCTATATCAGCCTATTCCATTAGGTCTGGCAGAGATGCCATACTGTCAGTCAGAAATGTACATTTGATAAGTCTCGGAGACATGACCATGCTACTTGTATTATGGTACATTCTTCCTCTCAAAATTAGATTAGTACCATCCCTTTGATATTCTGGAAGGTCCTCCAGACCTGGTTATGTCATCAGGTCTGGGGCTCCCAAGGAACTAGAGGTTTGCTTAGCTGGGTCCATTGTTAAGGTAGCCATTCTTATTCTCCTTTCACCTAGTCTTTGTTTATTTGGTTTTTACAATATTTATTTTTTAATATGGATTTTAAAATATTTTTAATAACTGTTTTTTTTATATCTGTTGTTGTCTCTGTTGTACACTGCTCAGAGTTACTTGTGATGTGATGACCAGTTATATATATGTGATTAAAAAGTAAATGAATGAAAACTAGTTAGTAGTTGAATGTACTATTATTAATTATATGTTACTGAATTTATACTTATAGCACAGTAGTAGTTCAAAGTGTTTTCAATTGAGTGAGATACTGTAGGCCTATTAAAACCAATAATACAAGTTAATTGTTCTTAAGTCAAATCCACTGATTTCAATAATTTTAAACATGAGTAAGTCTTAATCCAACTAAATGAGAGAAATAGAGCTCTTAGTGTAAATTAAAATTACTACAGCAATAAACTGTCTCACTGAGACCATTGAAATGGAGCTATTAGATCAGGGGAGCTACCTATTATATAATTATTGCACAATGAAGCAAATGTAATTTAACTGAACAATATATCAGAATGGCCAGAAGCAGAAGCTGTGTCATATCATTAAAAATAATAATAATTCAAGGATCTATTCAAAAATTAATGAAAAATAAACAAGGTAAATACTAAAGTCCAGTAAAGGAAAAAATCAAGCATAAAAAATTCATTGTTATTCAAAATGAAGGAATATATTGTTGACATTGATTGTGTTTGGATGTCACCTGCTTTATTCCATCAAAAAGATCTTCTATAGCCTGATGCATTTCAGATACATTAAGGTTGCAGCGCTCAGTATTGTATAGCCCAGTGGTTCTCAACCTTTTTAATGCCGTGACCCCAACTGGTCGTAAGTCGAGGACTAAACCGGTCGTCAGTCGAGGACTAAGCCGGTTGTAAGTTGAGGACTACCCAACCGGTCGTAAGTCGAGGACTTTCTCTGCCCGGGAGCACCACGCATGCGTGGTTCCGCCCCCTGCGCCGGCTGAGGCATAGCTGGCAAGCGGCAGAGATGGAGCAGGCCGACCACCAGCTGGCCCAGCCCAAGGGAGGTAAGGCACCTGCCGGAAAAGGGGGAAAAATGGCGGACAAAAAAAATGGCGGACAAAAAAAATGGCGGACAGCCTTGCTTGGCGACCCCCGTGAAATGGTCGATCGACCCCAAATGGGGTCCCGACCCACAGGTTGAGAACCACTGGTATAGCCAGTAAGGGGAAGAATGCTTCAAACAATGATTTGGGAAATTGGAGAAGAATATATTGTGCATTTTCCCCCCAGAAGTATTAGTTTGGGTTTTAGTTTAGCAAAATATTTCTTTGATCAAATAACATTTGGAAATTTATGTATAACTTAGAAAAATATATCCACTGGCTTTCATGCCTAAAGTGGGACTAGAACTCGCAATCTCCTGGTTTCTAGCTTGGTACCTTAACAACTAGACCAAAATAGATATATGGAAAGGATCAAAAACTTGAACACTAAATTTTAAATAAATGAACACCTTCCATGTGATCTCACATTTAAACAAATTTATGTACAGATCCCTGAAAATAAGAAAATAGGAATTAAATTCATATTTACTGAATGCTTATTGGCCATTTCTATAAAAGCTTGACACATGATCCCAAATTATGGTTTTATCATGCAAAGATTATTCAGTAAACTGTTAATAAATTTTGTGTATTGTAATTGCTTATTTTTTTATAAAAAGAGAAAGAATAATACTTTTAATGAGCTGATTAAACATTGACAATCAGCCAAAACCAGTTTTTAATTAGGTTTACATAGAAACAGTTGGTTTTAATTATAACAATTAGTGTAGTAAGGGAATTGAGAATTCCAGAAGGCAAACAGACTCATGGAAAACAGAGATATTGTAGCTGAGAGACAGTTTATAACATATCACAAGCAGAGATATACAAAATGTGTCATACAGTGCATCAAGTTCATCAATAGGTCTTTGTTCCTGGAAGTGCAGTGTATATCACATTATTTCCTTTAAACAGAGTTTTTTTTCCTTGGTATTAAAACAGGACATCAAAGTAGAAAAAGAAGTCTTAGTAAGAATGGAGTAATATATGAAGTTTAGGTAACAATGTTACAATGCTGTCTTCCTTTCCTCAACCTGTCCTGTCCTGTTTTATTAAAGATTACAGATATACAAATACAAACTAATACAAACTACAATAAATAAAGAATAAAAGAAAAAATTGAAAATGCAGAAAGAAAAGAAATATAAATATAAAATTAAAAAAACAAAAAATTAAAATGTAGCAAAAGAAAACAAATTTATATAAAAGTAAATTTCCCCTTTGTCCTAACAAGCATAAACAATTTTAACTTATCACCTTCTCTTTGAACTGAACAATCTCTTCATCCCATATCTTATCTACAAACAGCTTTTAATAACCTTACAATTCACTCCTAATCTGCAAAAAACCTTAAGGATTACTAGAAATAACAGGATGTTTATTTTAACCACTTTATTCCTTTCTTTTTATGTTCAAAAATCTTGTTCTTTAATCCATTCAAATAATACTCTAAAGCTTGTTCTTTTCATTTTTTTTCTTCATTTTTTTTCTCAGAAATTTTTCAAAACTTTTAACAGATTTTTTTTATAAATCCAGTATAAGAAAATTATCCAAGCTGTTCTTTTTATTGTCCTTTAAATATCCCATTTAATTAAGACATCATCTATCTTGTGTATCTAGTACATCCTTTTCATATCATTCTTATAGCTTATCATTTTTAAATACAGTTTTAGATTAATCTCTATCTTGTCCAGTAAAATTGTTCCTTTTCCAAAACATTGTTTTTATTATTTATTAAATTTGTTTGCCATTCATCTTACAAGAAAAAACAGTCTATTTACAATGGTAGACATTTTTAAGGTTAATGTCTGAATCCATTGCTCAAAAATATCCTTCAATACATCCAACGTTAATGTATTTTGCTCCATTGTGTGTTAGGAAGTCAAAATTAAATATTCTTCCCCTTTAATTGTAATCTTTAGTTCCTTTTGGTTCCCTGTAGTGTCCAACATTTAATCATGTTTTACTTTAAGAATTCAAAACAAACATATTTTCTCATGGGAAGAATTCTTATATTTAATTTTAAAATCTTATTTCAAATCTATCTGGACCCTTAGTCCATTTATAACTTTCCAAAATCAATATTCTAAGCACTCTTTTGCTGTTTATTTTTTCCTTAAACTTATTTTTCAAAGTTCTTTCACCAGGCATGTTAAAATTTGTCAATTGGAAAACTCTTAATATTGAGGTCCTGTTAAGAAGCAAATTCTAAAAGTGATTAAGAAATAAGGATTGGTGGGGGACTTCCGGTGGCAGGCGCCTTCGCTGGATGCAGCTGTTTGCTGCTCCCGCCTGTTTCTGCGTAAAAGCCGTTTTGACAGCCTGCATCAGCTGTCAAATGGCTTGATACCTTTCCCCTGGGCATAGGGGGAAAGGTGAGCTGCCCGAGGTAGGAGTTGAGTTCCCGAGTCGTCCCTTGTGGACGATGTAGGTGAGAACTCCTCCAGAGCCCCGGGTCTCTCCGCGATCCAGGACGTCTTCGCTATAAGCGAAGCTAGAAGCTGCCGTCACCGCTGCGACTTANTCCAAAAAAGGTGCCGGAACTCCGTTCTGGGCGTTCTATGACAAAAAAAGCCCTGTCTGTTATACCAAAAATAGAATATTTTTGTTCAACAAAAAGTCATGTCTAAAACTGACTGAAAAGATGCCTAAAGCATCTTTTTAAAATAATAATAATAATAATAATAATAATAATAATAATAATAATAATAATAATAATAATAATAGCAACAATGATAGAAAAAACTAAAAGTGGATGTGACTAACCATTGGCATGAGGTTAGGTTTGAATCTACATAGTGGCAGTAACAGTAACAAAGCACCAATTCTTCCTTGTCCTTATTGCATCTGCAGTTTCCATCAGCAGCTCTGTTGGGAAAGGTGAGAAAGGCTAGGCTCTTATAGACATGCCAGGTGATCTTCCAACTGAAATTGCCCTTATCCACTCAGGTCTGGATAGATTCTACCATGCTGAATGAGACAATGTCTTACATGGTAATGTGGGATTCCTTGAGTTGTAGAGACTAAAGATGTCATTAGGGTCATTGTCAGCTATATTGTTACAACCTTTAAAAATTTTATTCAATAGAATTATGTTGGGAGAACAAATACCTCAGTCTTGGACAAGAGCCTTTATATCTCTGATACCGAAGGACGATAAAGAAATTTTGGAACTTAAAGATTATAGACCTATCTCCTTGTTGAATGTGGATTACAAAATTTTTGCAAAAATTTTGGCTAATAGACTGATGCAGATATTGCAACATTATATACATGATGATCAAACTGGTTTCATATCTGGGAGATACATGAAGAATAATATCAGGCAAATTGTAAATCTACTGGAATATTTGGACAAGAATAATCAATTACCTTCGGCTTTTATCTTTCTTGATGCGGAGAAGGCCTTCGACAAATTGGAATGGCAGTTTTTAAATAAATTGCTGGATTATATGAACTTTGGAGATCAATTTAAAACAGCTATAAAGGCGATATATCAAAAACAGACTGCTCAGATAATTATAAATGGAGATCTGACAGAGCCTATAGATATACAAAAAGGTACTAGACAAGGTTGTCCACTCTCTCCTTTATTATTTGTATTGTCATTAGAAATTCTACTATCCAGAATTAGAGATTCTACAATGATTAAAGGTTTAAGAATTTCTGCTAAAGAATATAAACTTAAAGCTTTTGCGGATGATTTAGTTTTTACATTGTCTCAACCAA
>NW_015388133.1:304141-308857 GCF_001527695.2 Protobothrops mucrosquamatus
CAAAACTGGAAGAGTAAAGTTTTACCTACAATAGAGGACTGGAGATTGAAGGTTTCGCATCTTGCTGAAATGGCAAAGATTTCGGCTTATTTGAAGGATCATTCAAATGAACAATTTTTATCAATATGGAGAAGATGGATTGTTTATATTCAAAATAAGCATAGAATGGTGGAATATAAGTTAGGTTTTTAGATAAAAATTTTTTTTTTATATATATATATATATTTCACCTACTTATGTAGAATAATATTTTGTGGAGTTAGGGATATTAATATAAGTTTACTTTTAGTTGAATAGTATCCTGGGATTAGGTTTGGGAAGTCCGGGTGGGGGGTGGGGGGGGTTTTCAATTGTGATGTATTTGTGATGTGCTTTTTTTTTTATGTTGAAAACAATAAAAAAAAATTTGGAAAAAAAAAAAGAAAAAAAAGAAAAAGAAATAAGGATTGGTAAAACTCTATGTCCATATAGGCTACATTAATAGTGGTGAGTTTAGGTGGGAACCTTACACTTCCAGGTACTCAATTCATGAGCTGACTGCAAGAATTTCATTTCCTGTAATTTGCTTGCAGGAAGCAGCTGTCCAGAGGTTGATCTCCCAATCTTTCCCTTTTCCAGAAAGATTTCAGCAACCAGAATTCATCTTCTAGCTGTTGATTTCTATTGCTAGGCTAGCCCTACTTTTTCAGGGACCTCTAATTCACCAGGATCCCAACCAGAGGTCTGCTTCTCATTCCCTTTTCCATCTGTGCTACAATACATGCATGGATATACATGGCCACATTCATACAGAACTCTTTCAACCCTGGTTGAGTATTGCTGAGAATATATCAGGGACTCTAAATTTTGTAATGGGTTTTAGGTAACCAGCTAGCTAACTAGCAATTTATTTAATGCTGCACTCACTCAGAAACAAGACCAAAATTGCCCATTACTCTATAGCCAAGAAAAATAAGAAGGAAAAGTCATCTGGAAAAATTCTGAACTAGAGCCTTAACTATTATAGTAGAAGGACAGCTGAAAGAGAAATAGGGATAGTGCAGATGTGTATTTTGGATTCTTTTAGAAGAATGAAGTAACTTTCTTTTCAAACACTGCTTCTTTTTCAGACAAGAGCTTTTCTGATATGAAAAAGACATTTTATTTTTTAAGATTTATCACTCCACTCCAAGGCATTTTTGATATAGAAAAGTAAATCTATTTTCCAAAAACTTACACATTGCTGAAGTTCCCCAAAAAACCCAATTTTTGAAATTTGATTCATTTACACTTTAGGCTGCCAAAAAAATTATATCAAAATTATTATTCATTTAGGTTGCTTTTAAAAAATTAGTAAGAATTAAAAAGACAAAAAACAACACCACAAAGAATATTATCTCTTGATTAAAGAAGTGCTAGCTAGTTAATGTCTATATTGTTGATAATTTAGCAAGTTATAATTTTACAAATAAATACATGCTTGGTTTAAACTGTGGATTGGATAAAAGTATCTTAGAATACATGCATTACAAATCATTATCATTTTCAAAATAAAAAATTATTTATAACTGCTTTTAAGATCAGAAGCCACTCTTTTATAATCCTCCTTTCCCTATTCTATATCTTTTTCTTTTTTCTATTTTTTATTATTTACTATTTGTCTTTATTTTCTTTTCTGTTTTTTACTTTGTTAAAAATGTCTTCAATAAAATTATTTTAAAAAAACAAAATGCCAAAATTATTATCATTTAAAAGAAAATTATGTTCCTTGAGTTCTGAGAATTCATAGGTCATCAAAGCCACCCAATAACCTATAGGTTACAGCGGTCCATACACTTTGGATGCTATTAGTATTCTTTGACCATAATAGCAATGCAAAGAGCATCCAGATACTGTTCTGATGATATCCAATATTCTGGACGATTCAGACATTTTGAAGGCAGTTGAAAATGCTAGGATGTTGGCATTTCAAAATTCTTGATACTAGAAAGGAATGACAGTTTTGAAGATATACCTCCCAACGGCTTCTGTCACAATTTGGGGTGAAGAATGGGTGACAAGATGCTTATGAATTGGGTTTATGTGTAAACTGGATAGGCTTACAGAGGGAGATATTTAGGGATTTACCTTGACTCCTACTGGTATTATTGGGAGCACAATTAAGAAGGATTTCTTAATTTTTAATTCTTTCACTTTAGTTTCCCTTTATTTTGTATTGGTTTTCTCATAAACAAGGTAAGAAAGGTGAAAAAAATAAATAAAAGAAAAGTTATTTGTAAATTAGTAAAATCAGACAGTATCTGATAATTATATAATATGAAAATGCAATTTTCCTGCATGTATTTAGCCATGGCTCAAACTGTTTCTATTGTGGATGGCACCATGATGTTGCCTTCATCTTGTCCCCGGGCTTGACCCACTTAAGTCACTCTTAGCTACAAAAGGAAGCATTTACCTTCTCCTTGGAATACCACTGAAAGGCAGCTTCAAGGTTCCTAAAATCTGTTAAATTTTGTCATCCTTTATCTTGAAGGACAGTCAGTGGATCACAATCACTGGAAACAGATGCAATAGAAGCTGGATGGGAATTGGCAAATAGGTGGACAAATTTCATACAATTGATATTACATCTGAAATTAATATCCCTAACCATATTAATATAAAAACTGTCATATTTATCTGGTTTTTACTATCCAAGAACATATGTTTCTCTGAGGCAAATAGCAAACCTAAGGAACATTTTTTTTGTAATTTGACCCCTCAAAACATGATAAAGTTGAACTATGAGTTTTGTTTTTGCTTTCCTTATCTTTAATCCTCCCAATCTGCCCTTTTTAAAAAAATTGGAGGAAATAATATTTATTAAACCAACAAAAACTTGAATCATGAGCAAGACAGAATTATGTAGTCCCTAGCTTAGGTTAATGGAACTAGACATTGAGTTATGAGCTGAATTAATCGCTAACTGGCAAGTACTGTGGAGATCTGAGAATGACATAAAACAAGCGGTGCCATTTATGCTCATATGGGACCCATAAGATTATCACTGAATCTGGTTATCATTTCTACTAAAAAGGTTCTGTATGAATTTTCAAATGTAAATTTTCTGCAGAGTGATTTATTTTAATATCTCTAGACTATGGAGAAAACTGTCACATGTGTCACTTTTCTGAAGATTGATTTTTATTGTGTTTTCTGAAACATCAGTAAGAATCTGCCATAATCGTTCTCCACATGGAGCACGATGTGAAGGAGCTTCATGGGCTACCAATTGATGGGGAAAATGTGCTTCTTGTGTGCTTGAATCCTTCATTTTCTTATGTATTCAGTGATAACAGTCCTCTGATTATCCCCTCAAGCATAATATGGCTACCTAAGTGGGAAATCAGCAAAGATATTTATAAAGCTATTTTTAATGCTGTACTAACCACCTAAATCATAAATTACTATTTAACAGAGTATAGTTACCAAGTAGGAAATACTTTGCTTTTTTACCTCAATAATAATGATTGCATCTTATATAATATGAAATATAATGCTTCCCTTATTCAAAGAGAGAAGATAGTAGCTTGGGCTGAGAAATGAACCAGGAACTTCAAGCTTGTCATTACCATCCAAAAAAGATATTTTTTTTTCTAATAACCATCCATCATGGCATAATGGAATGTTATTATATTGTCAGAGAAAATAGAATCACTGTCTTTGATAGAAGTCAGAGTGGTGTATATCCAAACCATGTTGAAACACTATAAGGAAAATGGAAATTATTTCAAAACATGGAAATATAATCTCCAGATAAAGATTATGAATTCTTAAATATCAATTACCCTCAGTGTATTATTTTACATTCTCCATTTCCTAGAAAGGTAGAATAAGGCTTTTATTATTTCATTGTGAGAAGAAAATACAGGAAGCTAATGGCATTTATGTAAGCTAATGGCGTTTCTATAATATCTATAGATTGACAGTGTTGGATACATTATATGATATGACTGAAAAACACTATCCACCTGAATTTTTCTAAGTAGTAAATGGTCTTTGATAGCTGGATATTTCTAATAAGAGAAGAAAACATTTTCTAGTCAAAACTGCTTGAATTTGTCATATTGATTTGATTACTGATTGATTACTTTGGGTAAACTGAGAGCAGGAAAGTTGTTCAATTATTTTGAACTACAACTCCCATCAGCTCCTCAGACTCTCCAACTTATAATTCTTTTAAAATCCATGATCATGATTTGAATAATGAAAAAATGCATTTTCTTTACACTATTCAATTGTCATGGTCATATTACAAAACAATTTTGTTAGGACACAGTTGGTCAGAATTAAGTAACCATGATTACATAACTAAGTCAGAATATCAGCAAATAGCCCGAGCCTGCAAAGATGAAGTGAGGAAAGCTAAGGCTCAAAATGAACTAAGGCTTGCGACCAAAGTCAAAAATAACAAAAAAAGCTTGTTTCAACATGTAAAAAACAAGAAAAAAGTGAAGGAAACGATTGGTCCATTAGTGGGTGAAAGTGGCAAGAAGGTGACTAAGGAGAAACTTCCTGACAGTTAGAACAATTAACCAATGGAACAACCTGCCTCCAGAAGTGGTGAATGCTCCAACACTGGAAGTTTTTAAGAAGAGACTGGACAGCCGTTTGTCTGAAATGGTGTAGGGTTCCTGCCTGGGCAGGGGGTTGGACTCGATGACCTCCAAGGTCCCTTCCAACTTTATTATTATTATT
>NW_015388133.1:308949-320139 GCF_001527695.2 Protobothrops mucrosquamatus
GGTAAGTGAGCACCTGTCCAGCCTAGACAAGTTCAAATCACCAGGACCAGATGGATTACACCCCAAGGTTCTCAAGGAACTGGCAGATGTGATCTCAGAACCACTGAACTATATTTTTCAAAGATCCTGGAGCACTGGGGAACTACCAGAGGACTGGAAAAGAGCTGATGTAGTTCCCATCTTCAAAAAAGGAAAAAAAATGGATCCAGGAAATTACAGACCTATCAGTCTGACCTCAATACCTGGGAAGATTCTGGAAAAAATAATCAAACAACGAATCAGCGAACACCTACAAGCAAACAAAACCATTACTAAAAGCCAACATGGATTTGTCAAAAACAGATCATGCCAGACAAATTTTATTGCATTCTTTGACCAAATGACAAAATTAGTGGACCAGAGGAATGCTGTGGACATAATTTACTTGGACTTCAGTAAGGCATTTGACAAAGTAGATCACAACCTACTACTTGATAAGATAGAAAAATGCGGGCTAGACAGCATCACCACCAGATGGATCCATAGCTGGCTGACCGGCCGTACTCAGCATTGGTTCTCAATGGAACCACATCTGCATGGAGGGAAGTGTGTAGTGGGGTGCCCCAAGGCTCTGTTCTGGGCCCAGTGCTCTTCAACATCTTCATCAACGATTTGGATGAGGGGATAGATGGGAACTCATCAAATTTGCAGACGACACCAAGCTGGCAGGAATAGCTAACACTCCAGAAGACAGGCTTAGGATACAGGAGGATCTGGACAGACTTGAACACTGGGCGCTATCTAACAAAATGAAATTCAGTGGTGAAAAAAGTAAGATTCTACATTTAGGCAAGAAAAACCAAATGTATAGGTATAGTATAGGAGGTACCTTGCTCAATAGTAGTAACTGTGAGAGGGCTCTCGGAGTCCTAGTGGACAATCATTTAAATATGAGCCAACAATGTGCTGCAGCTGCCAAAAAAAAAGCCAACACAGTGCTAGGCTGCATTAACAGAGGGATAGAATCAAGATCATGTGAAGTGTTAATACCACTCTACAATGCCTTGGTAAGGTCACACTTGGAATACTGCATCCAGTTTTGATCAATATGATGTAAAAAGATGTTGAGACTCTAGAACAGTGGTGGCGAACCTATGGCACGGGTGCCAGAGGCGGCACTCAGAGCCCTCTCTGTGGGCACGCGTGCCGTTGCCCCAGTCCTAGGCCTTCAGATGGGTTTTATAAAACCTTTTCACTTTAGGCTTCCGCCGCCATGTACAAAAAAAAAAAGGTTCAATCAATCAGTCAATTTCAACTTCTTGCGGGAAAAAAAAAGATCTTGCAAAGTTGGAATTGATTGATTGAACTTTTTAGTCCCACCCAGTCTGCTGTTACCACTGCAACCACGCCCACCCAATGGGCCATGCCCACCCAATGGGCCACACCCACACGGCACCCGATGATGCATAAGTGGGTTTTGGATTTCAATTTGGGCACTCGGTCTCTAAAAGGTTCGCCATCACTGCTCTAGAAAGAGTACAGAGAAGAGCAACAAAGATGATTAGGGGACTGGAGGTTAAAACATATAAGGAAAGGCTACTGGAATTGGGTATGTCTAGTTTAATGAAGAGAAGGACGAGGAGGGATATGATAGCAGTGTTACAATATCTCAGGGGCTGCCACAAAGAAGAGGGAGTCAAGCTATTTTCCAAAGTGCCTGAAGGCAGGACAAGGAGCAATGGGTGGAAACTAACCAAAGAGAGAAGCAACCTAGAACTAAGGAGAAACTTCCTGACAGTTAGAACAATTAACCAGTGAAACAACCTGCCTCCAGAAGCGGTGAATGCTCAACACTGGAAGTTTTTAAGAAGAAACTGGACAGCCATTTGTCCGAAATGGTATAGGGTTACCTGCCTGAGCAGGGGTTTGGACTTGATGACCTCCAAGGTCCCTTCCAACATTATTATTATTATTATTATTATTATTATTATTATTATTATTATTATTATTATTATTATTATTATTATTATTATTATTATTATTATTATTATTTACTTAAAAGTAAAGGAAATCCTGATGTGAAAAATTAAATTCTCATTTGGTGTGCTGACTTTCATACACAAAGGTTTTCGTGCACAATTATCAATTAAGGTGAAAAAATTTAAACTTATTCAACTGATCTACCTTTTGGCTATATGTTAAATAAATTAGTGTTGGGACAAATGTCTCATTCCTAACTTCTGACTGAAAATGCAGAAATGAGTACAAAAGGTATGAGTGGCTCTACATTCTAATGATAATATGAAATCAGTAGCTATTTGAACATTCCTGTTTTGTGATGCCATGGTTTAACAATTAAAAATCTGGTGAAAGATGTTTTTATAGATTTCCTAAATATGAAGAGGCTGAAAACAAAATGCAGTTCTTGAGGAAGTGTGTTTTGTAGCTTGAAAGTAACTCAGGAAAAAACCTGCTCCTACAGACCAGAAAGCTAAGCCAACAATAGGATTAACTTCAGAAGGATTAACAACTGGGTATAAAAGGAAAGTAGATACTCAGGTATATCAATACCTTTAAATTACAGCAGATAATTGACAACTAATGCTCATCTTTTAGTTCAAGTGTCATATGCTTCCCTGGATCTTGCACTGGTAAGCAACTCATTGCTGCCATCTGCATCCACCATAATTTCCTGGTAATAATAAATTTTTGGAATATTAAATTGCAAGGCTTAATTTTTTAAAAACGTTATAATGTTTTTTGAAATCAACAAAAGGACAAAGTTACAGTTTTCCAGTGTTTTCACAGAAGTTGTTTTCCTTTTCATTTTATTGAACATATGATGGGGAAAGAGTGAAAGAATACACCTGCCAGAGAAAAATATCAATGAATTCAGTTAAAAAAATATGTGTTTGTGACAGAAAAATTGGTTTCAAAGTCTGAAACATCTGGAGTAACCTTCCAATGTTTGGAAGAAAGATTATCCCTTGCTATAATGAACCTGCTTTCTGCTGTGATCATCAACAAACTCAGGTAAAACTTTAACTGTGAATATAAAATATTTGTTTGTTTTTTTTAAAAAAAAAGCTCTAAGTATTTACATTCTTATTTCTGCTACATTGACAAATACAGTTGTTCCAAAAATGCTCTTGGCAATCCATATCAGTTAATGTTTTCTTCTAAAGTAACATATTTAAGATTATAAGCAATTATTTCCTCCTCCTTTATGCAAACATTCTCTATAAATTGCAGTTTTCACACATAAACACAGTACAGTTCTCAAACAAAACCTTACTTTCAGGGAGTTTGTTGCAATTGTTTTGTCTCTTCCGTTCAACATAAACTTCAGTGTTGATTGCAAAATCACTATTCTTCCAATAAAAATACTGAATGACAATTAACTGGAAGTAGTTTCCTTGAACCATTATTGCTTCTTTCTGAGGCAAATCCACTATAACCCGTGTCATTTTCTTCAAATGCTTTTAGAGCAAGATCAAGAGAATGTGATGTAAATGCAGCATTAACAATAATACCTGTCTTCTTCAAGCACTTGAAAATGTTCAGTTAACTTCAGGATAGGAATATCATTTTTCAGAAGAAGATAATCAAATGACTTGAAATTATTGTGATGCTTAACAGTGTGATGAAGAAAAATACCCTCTAGTGTAGTAATGGCATTGTTTGATTTCTTCTCTAGTTCTACAAAATGATCTGTCCATTTTCCTGATACTTCCTCTTGTCAATCTGTTTTCTAGTGCTTTTCTGAATCCACATGAGATTTAAATCAGTCACTTTTATTATTCTCAGCCAATTTAAAAACTGAAGACTCTGACCTTTAGTTCTACATAAAATTATAGCTTAGTTTTGTCATCATTTAGGAGGGATGTGGTACATTAAAAAAAACAAGATAAAATGTCTCCCTCACTTACTGTATAATAGATGGTATATGACATCAAAGTCTCTGCCTCTAAACTAGTGTTTGGGGTAGAGAACCAAACATTAAAAGATGAACCATCTTGCCAGCCAAAGAAAAGATGTGACTTCTTTATGGAGTTGCTAATAGGTGCGGCAATTGGACCTATATTGAAGCTTTCCCCCTCATAATTGTTATTAAGGACATTTTTAACAAAGTAAAAGCCATGATATAAAATAAAGATAATAAAGAAGAATAACAAAAAAGGAGGAAAAAGAAAATAGAAAAATAAATACAAAAGAAAAAGAAAGGAGAAAAAAAGATTAAAGGAAGTGGCTTTCAATCTTCTTTACAGTGATTATAAATACTTTTTATTATTAATTTTTATTTTGCGGTCACAGACCAAAATGCAAGTGCAACAAAAGAAAACACAAGAAAAATATAATCACAAACAATGCATGGCGTGGATTAACACCTTCAAATGGTGGTTTCGGGTGCTCTTTTCGGCAGTCCCTGGTAGCTACCTCTCCCTGGTGTTTGCTGACTCTCATACTTCTCGTTGGGAGAGGGAGCTGATGAAGAAACTCCACTTGCTAGGTTTTACGGGGGATGCTCTGGGAGATTATGGTCTCAAGGACGCCCAGTTTAGGGTAGTCCAACGGCTTGTGGACATAGATTTGCAATATTTAAGAGCCAGAGCCAGCAAAACCTGCTCCCCTTTGATCTTCAGCCATTTTAATAATTATGGATTGAGGATGGCTTCATATTTCTATACTCTAACCATCCCCAAGTATAGAAGAGTCTTTTCCCTGGCCCGTTTCAATGTCTTGCCCTCAGCACTACTCGATGGGCGATTTAAGAGGCTCCTGTTTAGTGAGCGACTATGCCCCTGTGATAGGGCCGAAGTTGAAACTGTGGAGCATGTCTTATCATACTGCCCTATGTATAACACAGGCAGAATTAAATTATTGTCTCTCCTTGGAATTGATCCCTCTGGTTCTAATGTTAGTAATTTGGTTTTATATTGTCTAGGGGATGGCTCCTCCTATATTACTTCTCAGGTTTCTAAATTTCTTTTAAGAGCTGTAACTATTAAAGGAGAACGCTGTAATTCCCTTTAGCCAAGGCTTCTGGTGTTTAATTGTTTGTGATTATATTTTTGTTGTGTTTTCTTTTGTTGCACTTGCATTTTGGTCCGTGATTATAAATACATTTTTACTTTACTCTCTAAGGTTACATCACCATTTACTTGTTTCCATAAGCTACCATTTCTAATCATCAAATCCATAAAACACGTGTTCATTTTTTCTCTTTTTTCAGCAAAAGGTCCATGAGGTCCTTTATGCTGTCTCTGTAAACCACTTAGAGAGTGCTGAAAAGCTCTATGAAGCGGTATATAAGTCTAAGTGCTATTGCATAAGGATTTTCCAGTCATTAATGAATAGTTATTGATATTTCTCTAATAATACAGGTTAATTTTGAAATCTTTGTTCTGTCATCCTCACCAACCGTTACCTACACTGAATCTGAAACATTTTCCAGACCTCAGTCGAATAATTGCTAATTCCCCACTATACAGCAGACACTCCATCATATAAAGCATTTATTTAAGTTTAATTTTTCTTAGAAAAGTTTTTACAACAGAAAAACAATACAGATTTAAAGAGAAAAGTAAAATAAAAGTGATAGTTAAATAAGAAAACATGAAAAAAGAAAAAGAAAGAAAAAGACAAAAAATATATATAAAGAAGTGGCTTCCAATCTTAGCCACAATTATAAATAAATTTATATGTTATCCTCTTTCGGATTGCAACATGAATCCCTTTTTTTCAATATTCTACATTTCTAATCATGAAACCCATAAATCACAAACTCTTTTACATTTCCAGCAAAGTCCATAAAATGTTTCCAGTAACTGACAAATGCAGTTATTGTCTTTTCCGGAATCAAGCAAGTGAATTTTGCCATTTCTTCAAATTTTGTCATCTTCACCAACCATTCCTCCATTGCAGATATTTCAGACTCTTTCCATCTTTGTAAGTATAATAATCTGGCTGCTGTTACCATGTACGTATACATTCCACTTATACTATGTAAATTCCATATATAGAATAAATACGGGAGGGGGGGGTTGTTCACTGATGGAGGCAGATGAGGATGATGAGAAAATAAGTGGACTTTTTGTCAATTAACCATTTGTGCTCTTTCAATATAATGTTTACCTGAAGATTAGGACATCACCATACCATTGCTTGGAACCATTTTGGTACTGAATCTAGAATTGGTTCATCTCATGATCTGTATTTGTCTATTTCTTTTTCTGGTTTATTTGAAATTGGAGCAAAACTGTATTTTCCTTTGAATCAGCAAGGTTCTGTCAATATTGTAGAAGGTCTATTTTCCCATTGGCTTGACCTGGTGCTGCCATCTCAAGTCAGCCATGAAGTTCCATTATTGCTGTCCCTAAATTGAAGTTTGCATCGGATGCCTGACTCCAGGACACTCTGGAAGGGTTTACAAATTTTAAAAAAATTCAAAACAAGGAAAAATGTAAAAACATAAACCAACACAAAACAAAAGAACAGAAGTGGCAGAGGAAAAAAATCCAGATGTGAATAAGAAAAAGGAAGAAAATGGGCATTAACCACCTTTGTAAAAGGTCTGGGCAAAGAGCCATATCTTTCAGGACTCTTTCAAATACCAGTAAGGTGGAGGCCTTTTGCATGTCAGGCAAACTTTATTCCAGAGAGCAGGCACGGCTATAGAGAGAAAATAAAAAAATTCTAGCAGCTCAAAGTTCCTGAAATGTTAAATACCCTTTGTCTAATCTTTGGCTATGTGTAGAAGTTGGTCATGATGACATCAGAGAACAGATGCAATCCTATTCCCCTGGGATAGTCTGATAGAGATATAAGATACAAGAGAGCCAGTATGTAATAGTGATTAAGGTGCTGGCCTAGAAACCCAAAGATTCCCTTGGCATTCAAACCAACTTTGGACAAGTAGGTCTCTCTTAGTCAAACTCACTTCACAGGGTTGCTGTTCTGGTGAAAATAGGAAGATGGTATATTAGATGTGTTTACCACATTGAGTTATACATAAAAAGTGCAGGATAAAAATCTAATAATAAGTCACCAACATATCAGTGGGATTTGAACTGAATAATCAAAGTTCAGTAGGTAACAAACTCCACAGAATAATTTGGGAGACAACTCTATTAACTATTCAGTATTTGGATTAGCAGTGAAATTAGTAGAGTGGCACTTAAACTTGGCATCAAGCTAATATATTGCCTTGGTTTAGAAGCGTATTTGCAAGAATTTAAATGTGGGAAAATTTGAGTTTCAAGTGTCAAATTTTGTTCCTGATAGCCTTGTGGGGAGGAGGGATAATATCAAAACCAGTGACAATCATCACAACTGCATCTCATTATGAATTCACTGAGAGTGATGTTGCCATGAGTGTAAATTGTAACCACCAGCTATTCTCCTAAGTCATCAGCTTTAAAAAGAGCTCTTTAGAGCTCTTTTGAAGGCACTGTAATTCTGAAACAGAATTACCAGCTTCAGTGCATCTAATATAAACTTCACCAAACTAGGATTTTCCAGTTGTATTGGGACAGCACAGTTGTGTTGGATGAGCATTTGTGGTTATTTGGACAGTTCTGGAAGGAACCAGGCTGAGTAAAGCTGCTGTAACAACAGGGTCAGTCAGAAGTGGGCTTTAAAGCAACTCTAATTAGCCATTAAACATTATTATGACTGATTAATTATTAATGAAAACACATAGAGCAGAGCTAAATGACAAGTTCCTGTTAACAATTATATCGTCTTCTCCCAAAGAAAGCAAGGGGGAGGGGAGAGAAAAAGAGAAAGAACAAAATAAGCCATAATAAAGAAGAAAAGAATTAAAAAATTTTTGGGGGAGGCTTGTCATGACATATAGAGCATTCATCAAAACTCAATAAGAAATTGATAGGAAATGTTCGCTACATTCATCGTAAAAGAAATCCAAATTTAATTCTGCAAAGATCCTTATTCAGCATTCAGAAAAATATGCTTATTTTAATAATTTACCAGAGATACATAATTTATTCCAACTCAAGACTCATGGCTAAAACTTTGCTCGATTATTTTGTTGCAGAGTGTAAAAAGTAAATTCGTATCACTTTTTCCAACTTCCCGTCAATCAGTTCCTCTAGTCTAAATCTTGCCTGCCTTACAGTTTTGTTGTTTAAGTTCTGCTGTGTCCTCCTTGTATATAGAGCTGATATACGATCTTTCTTCTCACTTCAAGCAGACTTACTGACCTTACACAACTAATAATAATAATAATAATAATAATAATAATAATAATAATAATAATAATAATAATAATAATAATAATAATAATAATAGTAATAAAGTTGGAAGGGACCTTGGAGGTCATCGAGTCCAACCCCCTGCCTGAGAGTCAATTAAATATTTCAGGGATTTATGTAATCTTGTACATTTGTTGTATCACTACAAAATGCACATGAGGAGAAGCTTTTAAAAATATTTTAGCATGACTAGACATTTGGTGTTGTGCTTATGTGGAATATCATAGCCATTGAGTAGCTTGTGTTGATTAATGATTGTGGCACAGGCATAGGAAACATAGACTTCTTCTTTTTTTCCTCCTACTTTTAAATTAAATTAGATTCATTGAATTGAATTGAATACTTTATTTGGTCAAATGTGATCAGACACACAAGGAATTTGTCTCAGCTATAGAAGACTGCAGTGTTCAGAAGTGTATATGCAAAGCAACAGAATAATAATAATACCAATAAAAGGGAAAAAAAACTGTCCTGTGTCTAGTTGTTTTGGCATACAATGCCCTACAGCCCTCCCAAGGGAAGGAGTTGAAACAGTTTATGTCCAGGATATGAGGGATCTGCAGATATCTTCTCAGCCCTCCTTATGACCTGTACAGTGTACAGGTCTTCTATGGAATTCATTGTGTATATTATCCTGAGAATGATATAGAGGAAGAGAAAGTGAGGGTTAACTACAAATACCAATTAGTGTCTCTTTTATTCATTTTTTAAAAATGTGTGCTTGGACCCTGGGAATATCACAGACTTAGCCCTCAGCTTATTATGTTTTGTAATAAGGTAAATATAGGGTTTTTTCACTTATAATGCAATATGGGTCAATTGACCTCTATTGTAAAGATATTAATTTTAAAAATTCAGGCTGATATGATGCAAATAATCCATTGACGTGAAAGCAGCTGTTTGTGCATAACTCTTCCATAAAATATGATGATTTTGAATATAAGTGTAAGAAATCTTCCCATAGTATTTTGGAATATAGAAAAAGCTCAGGAGCATCTTCAATCAACACAACTACGTGCACATTTCAAACCCAAGAATACACTAAGACAGACGTTTGTCCACCCCAAGGATAAAACACCCAGACACAAACTGAGCACCATGGTATATGCAGTACAATGCAGTGAGCCATGCACAGATCTGTACATTGGGGAAAGAAAACAACCACTTCATAAATGCATGACACAACATAGGAGAACAAGCCCATCAGGACAAGATGCAGCAGCCCATCTGCATTTAAAAGCAAGGCCATTCTTTTGAAGACAGCAAAATCCACATTTTGGACAGAGAGGACCACTGGTTTGAAAGAGGGGTCAAAGAGGCCATCTATGTCAAAATTGAACAGCCCTCTCTCAACAGAGGGGGAGGGATACAATATCATCTATCTCCAATCTACAACATAGTCCTTTCAACAGTTCCAAGGAGGTTTCACACCCATTTGCACTACTCAGGTGACCCCAAAGATACAGATAAGTCTCCAGGTGGCCACAATGACTCTGTAAAAGAATGCAAATGATCAGCTGTCTGCACAGAATATAAATCCTTCCATTCCCCACCATCCAGTCAGAGCTGAAGAAACTTCTTGGATGAGAAGTGAAACATCTTCAAATCAAAACAAGAAAGTCCTGTTGCCTCATGAAAAAGCATCTTTGGGGCTTTCCATAGAAAAAATGGATTAAAAAAGGAGTTTTTGAAGGTTGGACAATAGAGGCAATCAGAAAAAGTTAAAAATTATAAAGGAGAAAAGACCCACATGTATAGAATCAATAGGAGTATTTTAACTTTAGAAAAATTCAAGAATATTTGGAAAAATACAACTCAGATATTTCTCTTAAGACTGCTATCATAATGATGGAGATACAAGAGAATAAAACTTAGAACCAGGCTGTTTTGGATATGGATTTTAAAATGAGAAGGTATAAGAATTATATCAAAAAAATTACAACCAGCTAATGTTTTAATAACTAAAGGGATGTACAAATAATCTGAAGAGTGATTTGGATAACTTTCTTATCATGGACTAACAAAAGAAATGTGTTATAAAGGTATTCTTAAGAAAAGAAAAAGAGAAAATTGAAAGAAATTAGATTGTTTGTACTTTTCTTGATGAAGGAAAAAATAATCTCTTTATATATCTTTCTTATTTTTTCTCTTTCCTTTCCCCCTTTTTCTCTTCACTTTCCCTTTTCCTTTTTATATTTTTCTTAGTTTTTCTTTTATCTTTTTTAAAAAAACTTTAATGGCAATTACTATAAAATGTGAATTAGAGGAGAAGGGTCTGTTAGAGAGTACTTTTACACAATAACATGATTTCTTCTTTTTAAAGGGCTGATAACTTTGTCATAGGAAGGTTCTGCTTATGAGGAAGTGAGTAATCATATTGAGTGTTTTCAATATACTGATTACATCAAATATATTTCTCCATGTCATTATTCTCAGGCTTTCCTTACCTAGGTGCCTGTCTACAGGCAGTGATGGGGTTGATGAGCTGCTGAATTGAAAATGAATCTAAACAATGTTTGTATAAATCCATAGTGTAAAAGTTCATCGTAATAAATATTGGTTGACATGTCTAGTTAGCTTGAATATGGTTTAACATTTAACAGTTTCCCAAAAGAGAAGTTAAACTTGCCCAGAGATGGTACAGAGATGATAGTGAAGGTATTGCTATTATTGCAACTGCTTCCTTTTTTCTAAGTGAAGTTAAGAGAAAGCCTGAGTTTCATATTAGTGCAAAGATGAAAACACTTGAAGTCCCCATAACTACACAGTGGTGGGATTCAAATATGTGAATAACCGGTTCTCTGTGTGGATGCCGCTTCCGGAAGTCTATTCTGGGCTTGGGCAACAAAAAAGTAGCTACCGGTTCTGCCAAAGTGGTGCGAACTGGCTGAATCCCACCACTGCATCTATCCATGCTTTCCAACTTCTCCATCCTTCC
>NW_015388133.1:321284-324995 GCF_001527695.2 Protobothrops mucrosquamatus
GATTGGGGGGCACATGAACATTTTCAGCCCATTGTGCATGCTACAGATTGCATTCCAAAATGTGGGCAGTGCTAGGACAAAAATGTAATTTTGCTTAATGTAATTTTGAAATTAAATTTAATAATTAATAGGACTCTCTTTATGTATGTAATAAAAAACCTAATTGAAATTTATTGAGGTAAGATGCTGCTGAAATTGAAAACCTTGTGGAGACACTGGAACCTCTCAGTGCCATACTGGGGATTCAGAGGTCATATAATCAGAATGATAAGTACTGAGTATGACAGAAAAGATGCCATGTAAAACATGAGAATAGTACCTTCCAGTACTTGAATGAATACTTTAGAGATTCAGGCTATCATGAAGAAATAATGTGATCTTTGTAGTAGAAATAGGCAATTCCTTCTTAACTATTGTGAAAAATTGATTATGCAGATTTCCAACATTTTGAAGCTTAACATGATTTAAAAAGCAAAGAAACATCCCCCAAACAACTCCAATCCTTAAGAAATTAATCAAAAATTCCAATGACATCTATATGCGTGGCACAACTTTGTCCATTTTGCCTCACTACCTTACTTACTATATATGTAGGGCCCTCCAGAAATGTGAAGTGTTGTCTAATTATCCATCCTTTCTTTACAGGGTCATAAAGAAATTGATGCACTTCCCATTTCTCTTTTACTGGCAGATCTTACTGTTAATTAATGAAACTATAAACAAAGAAAACCATTGTTTACATGTGTGATGGTAAATTCAAAACTGATTACTATCCCTACAGTATTTGAGGAATATTTGATAAGTTCAAAGAATCACTTTAATATTCATAATTCACCATCTTCTGTTCTAATACAAGGATTGGGAGTTCCATTCCTGTAGGTCACATGGACCCATAGTCAAAAGATCATGCATTAAGGTATGTGGTATTTGCACAAATGTGTACATGTAAGTGTGGTGCCTCGAGTGCCAGTACAAACAGTAATTGTTTTTGAACTGTAATAATTTTGACAATACATATCTATTTTTATTATTTATCAAGACCTAATTAAAATCTCCACTATCTATGGACAGTAATATACCTTTTTATTGTATTGTATTAACAATACAGGTAGTTCTTGACTTATTGGGACCTGAAACTTTGTTGCCAAACGATGATGTTGCCTTGCCTAAGTCATCATGTGACCAAATCTGATTTTAGGATGTAGTTATTAAATAAATCACACAGTCTTTGAGCTAATCCATATTCCCCCCCCTTTGACTTTGCTTATTGGTTCTAGCTGGGAAGATCTCAAATCACAATCACATAACCACAAGATGTTGCAACCATCATAAAGGTGAGCCAGTTGTGAAGCATCTGAGTTGTGATCACATGATCCTTGTAAATTAGTTTTTCTGAAGCTATTGTAACTTTGAACCATTGTTAAATGAACAGACATAAGTCAAGGACTATCCTAAACCCTGCAAAAAGACATTACACTGATATTTGGTTATAATGTTCTCTCTACTCCACGGTATATAGTGCCTCAGTGCTTTAAATGATCCAATTTTCAGAATATCTATCAACCTGTCTTTGTAGACTCACTTTGCTCTGCTTTTGCTCATAACACTATCTTCCTTTAGCATAAACAAGACATCTCAGTATTGTCTAGAGGGACATACATTGACATCAGAATGTCACTACAACAATATTGTCAGGTTTATAATGACAACACAGTCTATTGAAATAAACAACTTCATTATTCTAACCTTAGCTGCTACAATCTATTTAAACTAAGCACAATGGAGACTATTGTGAAGGAACAAAGGTACTTTCATTTCATGCTCAGCTAGGATTACATTTTTTAAAAAAATGGCTACCTTTTTCTGGGATTTTTATTCTTAAAACATAATGTAAAATAGTTTCTTCAGTTACAGTGAACCAAACATTTTGGTTCTTGACAGAAACTATAACCATTGCTAATCAAGCAAGAGAACTATTTAATATGTACTTACATGTTCACTGATTATATAGTAGTATTATTTTTCTTAGAAGTCCCAAATGTTTTCTTTCTGCTTCTTGTCCTTCTCCCTTTCTATCTTTGCAATACAGCAACAGTGTTCCCTGTACTGAAATTATAACACCATGGGGTAAAGCATGCAACTACGGTACATAAACAGAAAAATAAGTGCAAGTTCCAAAACTTAGGGCTGTTGATATTCTGTGGAGCCAGAAAATTTTGCAACTTCCCAAACTCCAGCATATCACTAGAATGAAAGTTTATTTGTTGATTTCTTCTAGCTACTATTCATGATTGAGTTAACAAGCCTTAGATACACTTATGGGAGTTGCAGTAAAACGTGAACTGCATTCAGCAAAACTCTGACCAAAACAGGACAGAAAATTAAAAAATAAAGACTAAATTAAATAAAAGATTAAAAAAGCTTGAACAAATAATAGAGATCTTCACCTTACATTGAGAGATTATCTGACTTGATCAATAAAATAAAATTTTGTAACCAGCCACTAACATCATAGCATAAAGAATTGACCAGCATAACTTCTGTGAAAATACCTAAACTCCAAGCATGAAAACAGTGCAACACTCACAAGTCTCCCCACCCCCATTCTTACAGGAGAATTGCTCTTCAGTAATGAAGCAAAAGCCATGACTGAAAAATGATTTCCTCTGTTGCTCCCGTTTGAAGAGCTTAGGTCCGTGGTGGCAAACCTATGGCATGTGTGCCACAGGCGGCATGCGGAGCCGTCTCTGGTGGCACGCGAGCCATTGCTGGGCCGAGCTGTTCCCTCCTCCTCTCCACGCATGCGCAGCTCTCCGTGTATGTGCAGTCTGGGAATAGGCAAGAGACTATAAAAGGAGCAACTTTTGGCGGAAGCATTTGCTGCAGACAGCGAGAGAGCAAGCACGAATCGGAATGGACAGCGAACGAGCGAGCAAGTGAGCACGAGCTGACAGCTCGGTGGCCACGCCCACTCAGTGGCCATGCCCACCTGGCACCCGGTGATGCATAAGGGGGTTTGGGGTTGCAGTTTGGGCACTCGGTCTCTAAAAGGTTCGCCACCTCTGGCTTAGGTCTATACTTCCAAAAATATAGCAAGGTAGAAAAATCATACCAAATCAGGAATAAACTCTGGAATTCTTCCTGAGAGGGCAGGAACTGATGTTTGTTATCAGGGCTGATAACAGGGTTGTTATCAGGGTTAGGTTGATGATATAGGGCAGCTCTTTTTTCTTCCATTCTCTGAAGCCCACATTCTATTCCATTCTCTGAAGCCCACATACTATTCCATTCTCTGAAGCCCATAGGAACAAAAACTATTGCAGTGATACCTTGGTACTTGTTGTTAATTGGTTTCAGGAGGCACGATAAGTACCAAGCAAATTTTTCCCATAAGGAATAATGTGGTGAATCACAAGGCAGCTAACACTGACAAGTTCTAGCTTGTGCATTGAGAACTAAACGATGAGTACCAGGACAATGTTTTCACATCAAAATACATTGAGTATCAAATTTAATTAATAATAATAATAATAATAATAATAATAATAATAATAATAATAATAATAATAGTAAAGTTGGAAGGGACCTTGAAGGTCATCTAGTCCAACCCCCTGCTCAGGCAGGAAACCCTATACCATTTCGGACAAATGGCTGTCCAGTCTCTTCTTAAAAACTTCCAGTGTTGGAGCATTCACCGCTTCTGGAGGCAGG
>NW_015388133.1:325287-335279 GCF_001527695.2 Protobothrops mucrosquamatus
CCCCCCCCTTTAAAGAAAAGTGCTATATATTCCATTTGAGCTATTTCAAATGGTTCAGGCATATGCATTTTAAAAACATTAAGCAACCATGCTGAAAAAAATCTGTGTTTGGCCAGATTGGCTTAGTATGTGTATTTCAGAGATGTGAATACTTTGAAAACATTACACAAAAGATGTGGTTCACCCATAATGGAAATGAGGACACTTCTCCTTTTGCTATAGCTTGTGAAATGACCCTCACAAATTGACTTTTATTACACAAAATGTTCTCCCCTTTTGAAAGGGCATGCAATAACGCTTCCTTCTAGGTGGATTCTACCTCACAGAAGGCTGTAATTTAGGTTTTTATGCCACAGATGTCTGTTTGTAAAATTGCTTGTTTATATGAAAATGTCCCCCTCATTCTTCTCTGTGGTGTCTTGAATGCAAAAGAGTACTCTCGGCAGAGGGCCAGGGAGAATGACAAAGCTTATCCATTTTATTCTTGCTGTAGTCCAAGTGAACCCCACCCCCACCTCTTCCTCCCTCAGTGTGCTCTGAGAGCTAAGTTCCATGAGTGTTAAAGGTATTAACAAGAAATTGATTTTCTGTGGAAGGAACAGCATAATGGAGTGCTTTAACTGGGATTGCAGAGAGGTCTATGGGAGTGTCCATCTCCACTGGCAATGATTACTAATTCTTATTTCTCACTCATAATAGCCTCAATCTAATCACAAACTGTGGCTAAGTGAATGTTAAAACCTGCACATCTTCTTTGAGACAAAAGTCACATGAATATATTTATAAATATATCATATGCATATACCCTTCTACCAGATTGCATTAAAATACTTTTTAAAATGCTGTTCACCCTCACATATAAATCATTTAATAAATGCTATATTAAGATATAATTTGAATAAAGTGACAATCCAGATTTAATGTTTGGGGAAGAACATTCATGTTACTATAAACAGGATTCTTTTTCATGAAGATAATCTAGAACAGCCTGGATTACAAGTACTGGATTATGATCTCCCTCATCCCCAGCTAGCACTTATTTATTTAATTCTATTTATACACAGAGTCCAACTGACTCTGAACAGCTCAGAATATAATATCATAAAGCCAAGGCAAACCAAAGCAAGTTGGGATGTGGGAACAATATAGAGATAAAAATAAAATTAACAAGCATGCCCAACAAGTGACCTAATCCATCTGACCTCATGCCATGTAAGGCTTTATATTTAGATGTGGCCATCACTGCCTGAACCACTGCATTCTGGACTAGTTAAAATTTCCAAGTGGTTCTCAAAGGAAGCACCATGTAAATCACATTGCAGACTTGAGACTGCAATGGCTGAGACTTGAAGTGACTAGAGCATAGGTGATATTCTGAAGGGCCTCCTAGTCCAGGAAGGGATGACTGGTACACAAAATAAATCTCTGCAAAGGCCTTCTTGGCCATATTTGCTACTTGCTCTTTGACCAGGAGCTGTGATTCCAAGAGAACCCCCAAATTCTATGCCCTTCTTAAGTGAGGAAGTGTTACCCCATCCATGAATATGGATGAAGAGTCATCACATTCAGAGAGGCATAATATCTATATAATATGTGACCCTTGGTAGGATTTGTTTGGAATTGGTTCCTCCCCATGCAGGCTCTCACAATGTCCAGGCACTGGGCAAGACATCAATAGCGTCACTTGGTTAGCCTAGGATTGAAAGATATAATTGGGTACTATCAGCTTACTGATGATATTAAACTCCAAATTAATGAATAACTCGACACAGCAAGTTTGTGTTGATATTAAGCAAGATGGGAGAGAATGTTAAGAATAACGGATTCACTTAACAACCATCACAAAACAATGGTGTAAACAGACAGTCACTTGATGACCTGCTTAATGACATACACAACTTTAAAGGTTAATTACAGCCATAATTCAAGACTATCTGCATTTAGCTTCCACAGCTAAAAGAAAATCTAAAACTAACATCCCCAAATCTTTGGAAATATGTTCTGCTGCAGCATTTAATATTATATATTATTTATTTATTTGTTCAATTTCTATGACCACTGATCCCAGTCAATGATTCTGAGTAGCTTACAATTCAGAAAATATATCACAATTAAAACTTAAAAAAATTAAATCAATAAAAACATTAAATATATTGTATATTAAATATATATGTGTTTGTGTGTACTCGCAGGCATGGGTATAACATAAAACCTTCATACGTCTTGATAATCTTAATGCCATTTCCTGAATGTCAGCCAGAAAGTGTGGTGGAGGAGTCAACAGAAGGCATGGGAAAAGAAATCAGCCTGATACAATTTCATCAAACATGCTGTCTTGCTTTTCTTGAACTTTTGTGAGATTCAGAACTGTTTTTTAAAGGACAGCAGTATAATAGTGCTAATACCTTAGAGACTCTGTTAAGTAGAGTAGGTGGTTACAGTACACTCTGTTAAATGGATATCCTATTGAGGGCAACAGAAGTTTAATCTCATCCACAGACAGATTTAATTGACTATCATGAAACATCTATAGTTCTCTTGACCTTGATCCAAGGCATAGCAAGGACTATGAGTCTGGCACTTTACAAAGGTAGGATGGATTAGATTGTTACTGGTCTCACTTGTTATCTCTCCCATCTGTTGCTTCAAAGACTTTGTTTGGTACATCCTCTGTTCTTTGCACAACCTTTGTCATGGGAATGAAATAGACTGACAATCAGCAAGACTGGGGAATGTGATACAAAGTAATCTCCAGACAAAAACATTATTTATCTAAAGAAGAAAAACTAACCTGAATCTAAGCTGCTATCACTCCTTGACAAAATTTTATTTCACTGGGGCAGGGCAAGAAAAGCAAGAACTCAAATTTCATTGCATGTTTGCAGCAGATAAAGACTCTGTTTAAGTCGAACTATTGATGGGGGGCAGGGGGGAGCCTTCTTAATTTCAGAGGCTAAATTGCACCAAAGTTTATCATTCTTTGAATCTGTGAGCCTTAGAAAATGAAAAATTCTTTACTTATAGTGCAGGAACAACCTCAGCAGTAAAACAACTAGGTCTAATGGTCTCAGGCAAAAAGAAAAAAATGTTTCAAAGTTATGTGTAAGAAAGCTTTGCTCTCCCCTCTTTGACAAAACATTAAATTGTTGTCTAAATTCTTGTTATTACTAGTATCTTATGCATTCTAAGAATAAGCTGTCAGCAAGTGACATTTTCAGACCTATCTTACAATACTTTGTATATTTTTGGCTGACATGCAGTACATCTCAAATTTCCTCTAGTCAAGGGATGTAGCTTCGAAGGCCCACAATTCAGGAAGGGGGAAAAATCTGATAATACTCTTACTTTAACATGCGGGAGGGGACATGTATGGCAACTACAATTCATAGGAAACTGACTAGTAATCTTGAACTTTGCCTTATAGTTGCCTTCAGAAATTGCATTAAACCATTTTTAAAGTGACCACTGTTTTCTTTATATGTTTGAAACTCATCAGGCTGGAATCAATAAGCTAACATCATAATCTTATATCTAAAACTGGTTTATGAATCTTGGCTCACATTGTTTATTGATTTATTTAAAAGATGTATGTGGTCACACATCTTACACAATATAACCCTGGGAGTTGATTGACTGATTATGTGCCATCCAGTTATCAACTCTTAGTGACCACTTTCCCACTACTACTGCAAGTCTGCCAAATTAAAAATCATATCTAAACTGAATATTCCAAGGATGATCCTGGGAAGCACAGGACCTAAGCAACGAAGTTGCTTCATGGCTAGTGTTTTCTCGTATCTTCTCATACCCTCTCTAAATTCAATCTGATAGCAAGATCTTTTCCCGATCTATTTCCTCATTGACAAGGTATCCCTCTATAATTCCAATATGCCTAGCTTCCAGCAACTCTGCTTTGGAAGAAAACATTTAAAAATATCATAAAAGTAGACCATCCTTGTTAACAGTCACTGCTTCAATAGATGCATTCACACAACTTCATTTTAAAAGCATCTCTATTCCCTTCTCATTTGCATTTTTCTTCATAAACTATCTCTGAGAACTTAGCCTTCTCATTTCCTGTTTCCTACTTATTGTTAAATCTGTTCTGCTTGTTCATTAATCCTGGGGCAGTGAAAAAGACATCATAGCCAGGTGGAGGCAGAAGATTTTGGACAAGATGACAAAAAGAGAGCTGGTCTTCACCAATAGAATTTGGAATCCAGGATGTTAGAAAGTCTGATTGATCGAGTATGAGTCTCTGAAGGGTTTTAGATTTTCCTTAGAGTTATTTTTATATATTTCTCCCCTCACTGACATTGATAAGAAACAGTGATACTGGAAGGTGGAGGTTCTGTATTTTGAATGTATTTTTTTTGTTTGAGAGTTAGACTGACTTTATTAGTAAATTGAGTGATTAAATTTTCATGATCAACTTGGCTTTTCAGTGGTTTTAAATATCTTCATTTTCTTCTCTATTCTTAGGATAGTTTTAATCTTGCTATTAGTTAAAAGAAATGATTGTAACTCAATTTTGATGCTTTTTCTGGCCAAATAACTCAGAGACAACTTTACAAATAATACGTAAATAAAGTACTTTACTTCTGTTACTTTGTGAGAAGGAAGAAAACAAGGTACTTATTAGCTACCTACCTTTGCTTTATGCAAGCCTCCTCTCTTTTTTATATTGTATAATAGGAAAAGAAAAAAAAATGTCCAAGAACATGAAAATCAAGGAACCTAGTGAAAAGCCCGTGGGATTTTCTGGAAGTAAAACAAGTTTTATTTCACCAGCATGTTAGGTACTTTTGTTGAGCATATCCTAATTTGACAAGCTGCTACAGGATATCTTTACTCCAGCTTGGTATCCTCAAGATGCAATGGACCTAAATTGTCACCATCTTCAGCCAGTAGAGTCAATGGCTGTATTTTAATGGCTGGAGATTATCATCCAAGTAATCTGGAAGGCATTAGTTGGAGAGAGGGCTGCTTTACGACATTACAGGACAGCTGCAGTCAGGGATTCTGCTCAGTACTTATTCTATAAGGCAGTGATGGCGAACCTTTTAGAGACCGAGTGCCCAAACTGCAACCCAAAACCCATTTATGCATTGTCGGGTGCTGGGTGGGTGTGGCCCATTGGGTGGGTGTGGCCAATTGGGGAGTGGCCCATTGGGTGGACGTGGCTGCGGTGGTAACGGCAGACTGGGTGGGACTAAAAAGTTCAATCAATCAATTACAACTTTGCAAGATCTTTTTTTTTTCCGCGAGAAGTTGAAATTGACTGATTGATTGAACCTTTTTTTTTGCACACGGCAGCGGAGGCCTAAAGCGGAAAGGTTTATAAAACCCAGCTGAAGGCCTAGGACTGGGGCGACGGCGTGCGTGCCCACAGAGAGGGCTCTGAGTGCCACTTCTGGCACCCGTGCCATAGGTTCGCCACCACTGCTATAAGGAATCCTGATTCCGGGCACATAAATACAGAAAGGCAGTAGCAGAGTATGGCTACAATGTTAAATCTTAATACATCTTTTACTTTAGATTGTTAGTTTCCCTCTTTGTCTCCTTTCATTCTTCTTTTTTTGTCTTCTTTCACTTTTTAAAGATTCTTTTTAAAAATGTGTTCCTCATCTTTTCTTTCTTGCAAAACTTGGATGATCAATTATTCAACACATTTGTCCCAGTTTGGTGCTCTTAAACACGAGTTGTCTCCAAAATTAAATTAAATACATTTCTCTGAATCAACCTGAATCCCTTGGAGTTTTATTTCTTATTTCACTGCAAGTAGCTTCTCTGAAATGTTTGCAGTTTCATACCTATAGAACCTGCATGTGAGGGGGTGAGTTCTCATTTTGCGTTATTTCTTTCAAGGCTTATTTCTGCTTTTTTTCCCTTCCTTTATTTAGGAGTTCTGCTTTCCTTCCTGCAGAGTAGCAGTGTCCTTTGAAACAACTGATCTGAATAATTACAAAAATAATGTATTATATAGACCAACCTAATGTTACCTAAGAGGATTGATAAAGGTTAACTGCCTGTGCCATATCACAGTGGCTTGTTTGGAAGCTTTTTGACAACCTTATATTATAGTTATAAGAGTGAATGATAGCCTCACTTAGAGGGAAACTAAAACGAACAGTTTATATGAAAGGTTGAGCTGAGGATTTAATGCACAGTTGACTGTGAATTGTGAAACCAGCTAGGGCTGGGGAAACCACCCCCCCTTCAACAGTTTTTATATGATCCCATGCTGATCTCAACATAATTCCTGAAGGCATTTTTAGACATTAAAAATCATATGTGTGTCACAGCATGTTAAGGTTATACTCATGCTTCTGAATCCAGAGATCGGTGAACAAAAGGAGGTTTTAAAATATATTCTGGAGCAAAAAAACAGCTTTTTTGTTGGTATGGCTTAGCTTCTTAATGAATTCTATGCTATCTTAACAATTCTTGGAAATTTTAGATCTAAGTGCTATTGAATGGAACATCATATGTTTTGAATGGCTTATTCTAGTAACAATGAGTAAAATGAGATGGGTGACAAATTGTAGGTGTGTATTGAGCTATATATGTACTAGGAGTATGTTCTTACAAATACTGTCTTTCTTAAAAAAACAACAGTGTACTTCACTATTAAGCAATTAGGACAGAAGTGCAAGGACTGAGTAGAATGAGCAGGAGGGTTAGGGCATACATATTACTGTCTGAATATGGCAGATCTTTTCATTAAAAAAGGTATAAAGTTCAATACTTTCTAAATGTGCCATGAATGGGGATTCAAAAATTTCCATTCCGTTAATACATCCATTAGTGGTGGTGATAGTGATAATGATGCTGATGATGACCTGGACATTTTGAGGGCTTGGTATCTGTTGTTTTAAAAAAATTATACTAGCCTTCCCTAAGTGGATGTCTTTTAGTGCTCGTTATATGGATGCATTTACTGAAAACCTGGTACTGGGAATTTTGGATTTGGATGACATAGTAAGACTGGTGAAAGAAATGCAGGCCACAGAGTATAATATGGTTGTGCATTCATTAACTGAATTGTTTAGCTTAGGGGTGCATGTAAACATAACAAGTATTTCACATAGGTAAAAAATGTTTACAAAACATCACTAGTAAAATGGGGTGGCAGATTGCAAGTATCAGTTTAGGGAAGGATGGTATAAATATTTTAAACATTAGAAGGCAAACCCTGGGAAGGGAAATCAACTTTCGTGTGGACTGTGGTGATAGGGAAGGGGTATGCATGTAATACGAAGGACAGCTGTAATTATATTTGCCTGAATGCATGTACAACCCCTCAGCATGATATGGGATGGGACCAGTGGTGGGATTCAGCCGGTTTGCACCAGTTTGGCAGAACCGGTAGCTAATTTTGTTGCCAAGGCCCAGAATGGACTTCCGGAAGTGGCATCCACACAGAGAACCGGTTGTTCACATATTTAAATCCCACCATTGGATGGGACCCTGGTGTCTTAGATTTCAAAGAGAAGAGGAGCATATATTTCCATCACATAAATATATAGAAGTTAGTGGGATTCAGGGATGGGGCAACCTTTTTTTATCCAGAGCAAAGCCCTTGATATGATAATCTGAATGCTTTTACTGCTATATCCTCTTCATGCTATTTTAATGTCATAGCAATTATTCAATGTAAAATGGTGATTGGTTTGAGGAGACTCAATTTCATGATGGGGTTTGAACCAAGATCTTTCTAGTCCTAGTTCTAAAACACTTTAACCGTTACATCATACTAATTCTCTGAATTGTCAAGAGGCCTTTATGATGCTGCACAAAATGAGTTGAAATATGTACTAAATGGTAATGATTTCCTATCTTGGAAAGAAGAACCTGAGCTGGATTGGCCAGGCTAAACAGGTCATTTCAGGCCATTTTCTACAATTTACTAGTAGGCAACTCATTCTCATTTGCTGTACTTCATCTTAATATTATAGTGTATTATATTAATATTATATTATACAGAGTATTGAGCAACTGTGAGGATCCAGTGACCTAATGTTTCCCATTTCCATATAACCTGGGTGAGGTCATTTTCAATCTTTTTAATTCCCTGTTTTTGTGCGGCTCACCAGGTAGAATGGAGTTATCATGCAGAAAGGAAGGCTAGGATTTTATTAGCTACTTCACAGCTACTAATATAAACTGTAAAGTATAAAGGACATAAATAAGTTCAATAAAAATAACACAATGGATAAATTACTACGCAATCTCATTAAAAATGAATTTTATTGAGTTTTTACCATGCAAGCAATGAATTTTTTCTTAGTCTGACAGAATTTTTTTTTGTACAATGGTAAAGAAGAAAAATAAGGAGACTTAAAACATCCAATCAGTTCAAATTATTGGGGATAGACATGCAAGTTTCATGCTATGAAGTTATGATCACTAATATTCCCATTTTACTTCCATGACAGACAGAAGAAATGATCATAGGGACCACAGACCTAGATGGTTTCAAAAACAGTTTAAATATATTCAAAGAAGATAGTTCTATCAGCCTGAAACTGCCATGTTTAAGACAGTTTCCTCTATCTGTGATTCTATAAAATAAGTTCTATAAGTGAGGAACAAACTAAATATAAAAAAGCCAATAACTGAACCACAAGTTCTAAATCCAGTATAAAAAGAACTTAATGACAACAGCATTGTGGTAATGTGTGCTTGATAAAATCATTCCCCGTGCTGACACCCCCAAATTTATAAAAATTGGTTTAGAATCCTGAATTGGCTTAATATCATGACATTCTCTCTGGGTAGGTGTGTAGGGTTATATGAGTTTTTATGATTCCTTGGCATAGGAATATTTTATTGGTATGGTATGACTATAACTACTCAGAAACAGTTGATGACTGGAACAGTATATAAGTCTAGTAAGATATTTTTTTCCAATTTGGATGAAATGGGAAACCATAGTTAACTGAACATCTCTGAGTGTCCATGTGGCAGAGGGAATAAAGTGGCAGCATTCACAACTCATCTTATAAAGCTAAGATATAATTGTCCAGATGTGATTGATGGCACAGTTTGTTGCCCTCAGACCTTGCTGTGTGGTTTTCCTGAAAAATCTGGCTTGTAACTGTTGAAAACAAGATAGCTAATTTATACGAATCTTAATCAAATGACCTTTTTTAATGTGCTTAAAGTGAAGCCATGGTACAATTTGAATCAGCAAGGTATTTTGGGATAGAGCAGAGTTGAGAGGAATTTTTATTTCACTGTAATTAAAATATGCTAGATTATAATTTTACACTACTAAAACTGTAAAATGATTGTAAATTTAAGCCTATAAAGTTTAAATTAAAACATGTACAGTGCCACCTTAGTATTGCTTAAAAATGAAAATCAAATTAGATGTAAGAGTGAAACTACATCAGAAGAAGTGGGCTCAAGTATCAGTTACAGTCATTGCATTTTATTATTGGACGAAGGTTGACCTGCCCCTGTTCTAGATGTTAACTGAATGTATTTATTTATTTACTGAATTAATTAATTAAATAATTAATTTACATACATACATATATATATATATATATACATATATATACATATATATATGTTTTCTGAGGTTTTCGCGGGTGTTTGTATGTAGGTCTTTGGTCATTCGGGTTCTCTCCCGCGTAAAATTGGAAGTGTCCTGGCGACGTTTCGACGAAGTCACATTCGTCATCTTCAGGCTGGTGTCTTCAGCTTCGTGCTTCTGGGAGTAGTCTGCGATCGCTGCTGTTTCTTCCTTTTAACTGCCAGTGGGGTTTGAGCTGATTGGGTGGGTGCTTGGCTGTGTTCTGATTGGGTGGAGGTGTGTTCTGATTGGTTAAGGAGCTTGGCTGTGCTCTGATTGGATGGGGGGTTGGCTGTGCTCTGATTGGCTGGGGGAGTGTTCTGTTTGGGTGGGGGCTTTGTTGTGCTCAGGTTAGTCTGAGTTGCAGGGGGATTTGAGATGGTGAGCTTCATTGCTGTAGTTTGGCTTC
>NW_015388133.1:335986-337004 GCF_001527695.2 Protobothrops mucrosquamatus
TGGAGATGAGTGTCTTGGCTACGGAGTTGATCTGTGCTGGGTGATGGTGTGAGAGTGCGTGCAGATAGCGGTTTGTGTGTGTTTTCTTCTGGTAGATGGTGTGTCCTAGGGAGCCATTGGATTTCTTGTAGACTAGGACATCCAGGAAGGGGAGTTGGTTATTAGCTTCTGTTTCCATGGTGAACTGTATTTTGGGGTGAAGGCTGTTGAGGTGTGTGAGGAAGTTGTCCAGTTTTTCTTTCCCATGTGGCCAGATTATGAAGGTGTCGTCTACGTACCTGAGCCAGAGTTTGGGTTTGTGATCAGATTTTTCTAGAGCTTGAATTTCAAAGTGTTCCATGTAGAGGTTTGCAATGACAGGTGAGAGGGGTGATCCCATAGGTGCTCCTTCTATTTGTTTGTATTTTTGTCCATTATAGATGAAGTATATGTTGGATAGGCAGTGGTTGGTCAGATCTAGAATGTGCTTGGGGGGATTATATTTGTTTTGGATAGCTGTCAAGGCTTCTTTGATAGGCACTTGGGTGAAGAGGGATATGACATCGAAGCTCACAAGTAAAAAACTTACAGCCCAGCGACCTACTCGTGAGCTTCGATGTCATATCCCTCTTCACCCAAGTGCCTATCAAAGAAGCCTTGACAGCTATCCAAAACAAATATAATCCCCCCAAGCACATTCTAGATCTGACCAACCACTGCCTATCCAACACATACTTCATCTATAATGGACAAAAATACAAACAAATAGAAGGAGCACCTATGGGATCACCCCTCCCATCTACCAGCCATTTGGAAACCTGCCCTTATTGGCAAACGAACCCCTAACACAAAGAACGACACCAGACCCACACTCACGAAAACCACACAGGAGGTCACCACCACACATCCACGCAAAAAGCAAACCCAAACCCACACAGATGATGAGGCACGACCACAAACTAGAAGCCAGTCCACAGCTGCATCATTAGCCACTTTAAACCTCTCCAATCCATACATGAAGCAAACTGACACCCACCAT
>NW_015388133.1:339531-361075 GCF_001527695.2 Protobothrops mucrosquamatus
GCCTTGCAAACATATATATATGTTTTTGCAAAATTTGGATTGCTAACAAAGAATTAAGGGAGTACTGGGATAGCTATTTCTAACCTTATTAGGTTTTCATCAGCCAGACATACCCTTGCTGAGATTCGAACCTAGGCTGTCTGCATGTTAAGCAGAAGTGTTGCCCCTAGGCCACAGGCTCTTTCTCACTTTGTTAGCTACAAGAGACAGGGGAAGAGGATGAATGCTTTTTGAACACCCTGTCGGCCCAAATATGGGGGAGAGAAGTCTGATACAGGCAAAAACAATTTAAAAGCAATAAAACATTGTTAAAATTATCGGCAACCAAGCTTTCGTCGGGCCCTCCCGGCATCATCAGGGTTGCTGAGGCGGTTTTTGGGAGGGTTTATATGCCATTTTCAAATGCCTGCATCCGGCTGCGCGATCGCGTGACCGGGCCCCGGTATATGCGCTCCTGCGCGGTACCTGTTTTCCTTTTACCCGCATGTAAACGTTTTGCCTTCCTTCCCTGCTTACTATTGTGAGGCCCCTGGATGTCTTCGTCAGGGAACCCCAAGTGAGATGGGTAATATATATATATATTACCCATCTCATCTAAACAATTCTGGGTGTCTTACAATAAAAATATATCATAGTATAAAAGGATAAAAAAGAACAAAGTTAAAAACAACGATTAATAGGTAAGGTTACAGAATGAAGAGTTAAAAAGTTAGAAACATAAAAAGAACAGCCACAGAAGACCAACCATTCCCATGGTTGGATATCACTCAAACCTATGCCAGTTGGTAGAGACAGGTCTTAACACTCTTTCTGAAAGCCAGAGTTTTGCATCCATACGATTGATGGAAATAATACAATTATAATACAATTTTCTGTTTAAGAAAACTTATAAAACTATAAGCTAGCAAGTGAGCTGAGTTTAACTAGTTAAATGAATTTTGGGGGGTGTTAGTTTGTGATTCAGTATGTCATTAGGACACAGATACTATTCTCAGTGTTAGCAGAAGGTAAATTGAATTTTTGTTATGGTGATGCATCAGAATGCATTTTTTAAAACTTTCTTTCATCAAAGCAACAACTCAATATTACTTTATTGGAAGACATAGGTTTAAATTGCCTCATCCCTTTGGCTTAATGTAGGTAGACTTTTCTAACCATGTGTCTTTTGATGTGTTAGACTACTCAGCTTCAATCAAAACAGAAGGCTTTGCAGAAGGCTGATTTAATCTTACTCCTATTCTTTTGAAAATGCATTGGAATAATTCTTTCATCTATGGTTTATAAATACCTGTGATTCAGGGTTCAGGCAAGGTTCCAGGTCCAATAAAAAGCAATCAAAATTTAGGAGATGGTGACTGGAGTAAAATTTAGCCCCATGCCCTAATTATACTTGTTTCTCTTGTTCAGACTTTTGATAAGATTTAATTATCCAATCTTACAGCCTGTTACTTGGAAAAGATAGGAAGAGTGTCAGACAATGAGTATTCCTAAATATTTTGGTTCTGCTTTCACTTAGTACTTCTTCTCCTCTCCTCTCCTCTCCTCTCCTCTCCTCTCCTCTCCTCTCCCCTCCCCTCTCCCCTCCCCCTCTCCTCTCCCCTCCTCTCCCCTCTCCCCTCCTCTCCCGTCCCCTCTCCTCTCCTCTCTTCTCCTCTCCTCTCATCAGTATTGACCCCTGATGACTGCCTGCACAAGTCCCCAGTTTTGTTGGTAAAGTGATTTGCCATTGCCTCCTTCCTAAGGCTGACAGCAAGCATCTGGTCCAAAGTTACCCAGCTAACTTTGTCTCTAAGGAAAGACTAGAACTCACAGTTTCCTAGTATAGCTTGGTGCCTTAACTACTACAATAAACTGGTTGTCTATTACTTGTTTTAAGCTTTCTCTTATTCAGGTATGTGCAGTTATCCTTGAAGGAATGTGTCAGACTTTAAACTCTTTGCAGTTATTACTCTCATATCTCTAGACACATTAGATCCCACATTCAAGAACCATAGAAGAGATGAAGCTTAACAAATTTATGTGATTTATTTGAAGAAGATAGGAGGTATATCTGCCTAGAAAATCTGCCAGGGGAAGAATAAAACCAAATTTTAAAACTGAAGCCTTTTCCTTTGGCCTTGGTCATTCCCCCCCCCCCCCCATTCTTAAGACCAGAATGCATTTATTGCATGTTTATAAAACTGTTCTGAGCAAGGCTACTTCCCACTTCACCAATTTCTTATAGATGTCAGACTTCTTTAGTAGAATAGTATCACTTGGTTGAGAGGCTATAGAAATTGAATAAATAAATAAATAAATAGTCCAATATTAATGTAATGGCAGATTTGGATTACATAACACTTCTTTAATATTGTTATGAAAAAAAATGCATTCAAAAGTTAATTGTCTGCAATTAGGGTACCACTATGTCTCTTGTGATCATTACATCTCTTCAAAATGCAATACAACATTTTAAAAATATTTCTTTTAAAAAGCAGAATTAAAAGGGAGGATTACATTTATTAAAATAGCATGGTATTTGTATCAAGAATCAGCTACTTTATAATACAAATATTCAGTGCCTCAAAACCTTGCATGCTTTTAAAAAACTTTTTATTTATTTATTTATTCATTTTTGATACAAATCTGAACGGGTAATATTTTCACCCAACATTTGCTACACTGCCAAAAAGCTAACTTTTGTGAAGTGCATCTCTGTGCAGTGAAGGAGCGATGTATTGTTTCTTTCTTTTCCACAAGCCAGTGGGAAGGCTCATTGTTGCTATGCCTTGGCCTAGATATATTGTTTATATATAATTCACTCTTTCAGATATGTTTATTTTTATTTCTTTGTTGCATGCTTTAAAAATATTTTTGACATTTCTGTTAAACATGCTGTATATGTGTACAATTAAACATTCAAGGTAGCATTTGATGACAATAATTCTCCAGTTCTTTTAACAAGGAAGCAGAAGATAGTATTTCAATGAATTGAAAGAGGAAAGACCAAATCAGCCAAGAGGGAACTTTAAATATCATAACTGAAAAAGTGGCTAAAGCTACGTCTGTGACACATAAGAAAATGAATTCATACATACATGTATTATCAGTAAATTACATTTTATTCCATGGCTCCAGTTTGAATTCATTAAAGCTCTTTTAATAGAGTTACATCTGTAATATTTAGTTCTTGGTAGGTGTACAGATGCAAATCATCACAATGCTGCACTCTTGAGTGTTTATTGTACGTATGAAACTTTGCCTTGTTTTTTTTTTTCTGTTTGTTTAAAGCAAAATGAATACTGACAGCATATATCATTGAATGTACTCTGGATCAAAAGGAAAATAGAAAAATCCACCCTGGGAAATGAGACTCTGAAAGCTTTATTTCTTTTCTGTATAACATTTTATTTATTTAAATTTCTGTGCATGTGTGTGCCTGTCAGTGTGCACATATGCATACATACTGTATGTATGTGTATATGGCAGTCTATCCTAGATATAAAATCTGGACAGCTAACTACAATGAACAAAACATAATGTTTGCAGGCAGCAGTTTTTTCTCTACTTGCGCTCACAAATACTGAATTCCAAAGCAGACTTCAATGAAAGAAACTTTTCAAATACACAGTGATGGTTGGAAGTGCTCTCAAAGCTTAGACAAAGTTAAAGATCACATAAATATAACAATAGCTAGATTTTTTCCCTTCCTTAGAGGGATCCCTTATACGGGGAGACCAAATTGAAAGAAGTCAATTATCTCTGACTTGAGGAAGACAGATTTCAGTGAAAGTTGAGCACTGTACTTCCTAAGGCTTGACATTCTAAAAGTAGGCATGTCAAATTGCCGGCCCACGGGCCAAATGCATCATGCCAAACTTGGCAGCTTCTTTGCTACACCTAGAGCTTTTAATCTTTTAATAATGTGTTGATATTTTATGATAGTTTAAATTTGCTTGCTATTGTTTAATTCCTTTTGTATAGTTCATATAGTGTTTTAATGTATTTCAACATTACATTATTTACCCATTTTTAGCCTAAAGTTTAAATTATTTGACTGTTGCTGGAAGGTGCTTATGCAGTAAACAGATGTTTTAAATGCATAAATAAATACGGTAATCCCCATGAGATGAAAAAAATGCCAAAGCTTCAAGATGCCTGTACCGAAGAGTAGTGAGCTCCCCAACCAGCTGAGAAGCAAACAAAACAAAAGCAAAAAAAGAGAGAGATTATAAGAAAGGGAAAGAGGCTAATAAGTAAGGAGAAGTGCAGACTTACAGTTTGTGCCTGTCAGAAATGAAGTCAGGAAGGCTAAAGTTCAAAATGAGATGAGGCTGGCAAGGAATACAAAATATAATGAGAATGTTTTGTGTATTGTCCGAAAAGAGAAGAAATTAGTTGGTCTGCTATGTGATGAAATAATAGGGAATAAGGAGAAAACAAAACTGCTTAATACTTTCTCTGCATTGGGAAAGAGGGAACAAATCTTTCCTGACCTGATTTAGGAAAGTGGGTGGATAAGGACACAATCCTGCACTAATAAAGGTATAATAACACCTACCCTAAATGAATTCAAATCTCAGAGACAGATGAATTGAATTCCAGAGTGTTGAAGGAACTGGCAAAAGTGATATTGGATGAAAATCTGAGATTAATGCAAACAAATCAGCAAACATCTGGAGAACTGGTGAAGTGGTACCAAAAGAGTAGAAAAGAGCAAATATAGCCTTTTGTTTAATGAAATATGAATAGAATACTACAGTGCAAGTAAATATTTATTTATCAGGTTTATATAGCGTCTTGTCCCACAAAAATGATTCTGGACATTGTACAACAATGAAAAAAGCAGTATATATATATATTTTTAAAAGTCACTGTTAAAATATAAAAAATATAATTTAAATTTAAAATGTAAATATTTGTAGTGGGAAAGGAATTAGAACAGATTGTGTACATTTAAAAAAGAATGTTACCTGGAACTAGCATCGATTATTGAGAACAATTATGTTAATATGATATATGTTTTTTTAAAATTACGGAATTATTGCTTCTAGACCAAAGGAATAGTGTGAGGTTGCAAACGTTTCGTTTCCATTTGGGGGGACATCTTCAGTGCGGTTTGAATTGTGTTTGGTTTGTTTGGAATGCTGCTTCCGGTATTTCAGTTGAAATAGCTCTCTTGCTTTCAGTGGTTGGAAGGCAGCATTGATGTCAATGTGTCTGTTCACTGATTGGTTGATGGTGAACCAGGCCTCGAGGAATTCTCTTTCTCTCCTTAACTTTGCTTGGGTTATAATTGTGATCTTGGTTAGATCGAACTTATGTCCTTCCAGGTCCTTGTGGATGGACATGAGGGACAATGGCTCATGTCTTTTGATAGCCAGGGAGTGCTCGTGCAGTCTGGTAGATAGCTTTTTTCCTCTTTATATATCCTGTTTGGCCCACATAGTTCTTTTCACAGTTGTTGCATTGGACTTGTTATATGACATCTGATCTTTGATTTGTTTCTGTTGGCTCTTTAAGTTTTGATAGGGTCCATCTGAGAGTTGTGGCTGGTTTGTGGGCTACTGTGAGGTCATGTTGGCACAATAGTCTTGCTGTCATCTCTGAAATGTTCTGTATGTAAGGAATTGTGATTCATTTGGTCATTGCTGTTCCTGTTGTAGTTGTTGTGTTGTTTTGGGCATTTGTGTCCTTTGTGTGTAGGGATCTCCAATTGCAGTTTCATGGATATCTGTTTCTCTCTAAGACTCTGTATAAGTGTCTCTCTTCTGCTGATCTGGCTTCTGTGGTGTTGCAATGGGATTCTGCTCTTATGAAAAGTGTTCTGACACAACTTTGTTTGTGGCATTTGGGGTGGTTCCTGTGGAAGTTGAGGATTTGGTCTGTGTGTGTTGTCTTTCTGTGTATGGATGTTAGAAGTTGACCATTGGTGGTTCTGGTTACAAGGACATCCAGGAATGGCAGTTCATTGTTGTTCTCGGTTTCTATTGTGAATCGGATGTCTGTGAAGATATTGTTGATTTTTTGGTAGGTTTGGTCAATTTGGTTGCACTTGCTTATCATGAAGGTGTCATCTACGTAACATACCCATAGCTTGTGGTTTATTTGTGGGAAAATGATTTCTTCGATTTTTTGACTTCTGCGACCCAGGCCAGATATGGGGGACCTGGTCGCTAAGAGTTGACACCAAACTGATAACAAATAATGATTAAATAGTAGAATACTCTGCCTACCATAATAGTGTGTCAGCCGTATCGGATACACAAACAGGTACCAGGGCCAGATAAGCTCATTCTACTTCATTGTAAAGCTACATTAACAGAGTCTTGTATGTCTGAAAGTATAACACATTTTCGGCCCAGTAACTTAGGGAGGGTTCCTCCTAAGGTTCTTGTTCTACCCACTGTAAGCTGTAGGCTAGGCTCCTTATCTGACCATTCCCTAGTTAGCATCTCTTCACCTGATTTCCCAAGATCATTCCCATATACCATTATACAATGAAAGGAAGGTGATCTTGATGGGAATGTGCAGGACCATTACTTTGTCAAAAAACACTGGAACTTTTTTTTAAAATTTAGAACAAAATAACATTTGGAAATGGTTCAGGTAGATGCCTCTCTGATTCATTAAATTAACAGAGGAAGGAAGTACAATACAGTTACACTTACAATGTTCTGTTATTACAGCCAATCTCAATAAAGCTACTCTTAATCTTTCTGAGGAATTGATTTCATTGTCTGATCTACTTAGTGGGGCTAACGCCTGCACCAGATATTGTACAATGGGGGCTGGATTGTTATTTGTTAGGAATGTAGTGTTATGGAATCTTGTTCTAAATAGAAGTGGACTGGATTATCTAAAAAAGTCCCTGGCAAGTCAAACATTCTCTGAACCCAGTTTTGAAATCCAAAAATGCCTATTGCAGATACTGAAAGGGCCAAACATGGCCTCAAGCCAATACAAAACACATCACTGAGGTGAATCATATTGCCTATTCACTTTGAGAAAAGTCATGTTGCTTCCATGGTGAAAAGTATCCCACTTTATAAAAATCCAATATATGAAAAGCAGATTAAAAAATACAACTTTTCAACTAAATTTATCAATGAGCATATTATAGTGATTTAGGGAATGTGATGGTTCAGCAGTTAAAGATGCTGAGCTTGTCAACTGGAAAGCTGACATCCCAGGTTCAAGATCTGAGTGCCACACAATATTCTTTCTCCAGCTCCCACCCACCTACCAGTTTGGAAGCATGCAAATGAGAGTAGATTAATAGGTACCACTTTTGTGGGACATTAAGAGTATTCCATGTGCAACTGGCATATAGCCATGCTGGCCAATTGACCACAAAAATGTTTTTGGACAACACTGTGCCCTAGAGTCAGACAGGACTGGCAGGGAACCTTTAACTATAATAATAATTGGTGCATAATAGCAGACAAATGCACAGAACATAAAGTAAGTTTTTTTTAATGCTTTTGCACAGGGTAAACAAGACTTTGTCCTCCTCCAGGACCTTTAACTTTTGCTCCTTTATCAGCATTTTGAGGAGAAGACCAACTGCCTTTTGGGCTTGTTTCTCGTTCTTGGTTCACCAGTAATACCTAAGAGAGACAACAGCAGTTCATTCTATATTGCTAATGAGACTGAATGTTTTAATACAATTCATTATATCTTATACTTCATTACTGGACTTGTAAACCAGTAATGGCTGAAAAAAAATGGACCAAATGAACTCCAGAGAGTTCACATGAGGGTTATTTTTTCCAATGAAGTAATACTGGTTGTTCAGCAATTATCAAGAAAAGGGAATATTTTTATATAGTTTATATAATTATAATTATCTTTTTATCGTTGATTATGGCTTTTAGCACTAAATATGTCAGCTGACATTTACATAAAATGTTACATGCCTTTGTTTTGAGCTAAATCCACACAATCAACAGTTTTATTGAATCCATTACATCAGACTATTCCTTTTTCATCTTTTCATTCTCTTTTTATTTTGTTCTATTTTCTTTATGAATGATACCATGATTTTATTTTTAAAAGAACAAACCTTACTTCATTCTGAATGAAACAACAGAGTAGCTAACCAGCTTTAGCTATATAAACATCACAGAATGAGAGAACTACTACTTTCTGAATGGATCCACATGTTTGCCATATTTTTCAATCCTTCCTTCTAATTGCAAAAGGAAGCTTTTTGTTTCTGTGTGCAGTCAAAAGCAGAGGCAAACACTGATCCCTCTTTCAAGTCAGAACTTCCTAAATTGCTTTTAGGATGCTCCTTATAGAACTCAATTTCCTAGGGCTGGTCTTTCGTACTTCTCTAAAACTTCATATCAATAATTTCTTTGCCAGAGTTTCATATGCCCATTTTTACATTGTTAAGATATCATATTGCCTTCCTTTCCTATTAACCATTTCTGTTCAATTTTTTTTACTGTTATGAAGACTCCTTTATATGATGTTTTCATGGAAGCAAATATCTGGTGGCCTATTTACAGGTTATTGCCTCCTGCCCCTGATGTGTGATGGATGATGAAAAAAGTGCTTCCAGTCCAAAGAATTCAATGTGAACTCTTCCAAGCCAGCCAGTTCAACGTGACCACATGCCACTGTTTACTGAGAATAATGAAAAGAGATGTTCAGTTTTATTACTTTAATATGTGAATTCTCTGCTGCCCATCGTGAGCTTATCTCCAGGGTTCTTAAATGACATAGCAGTAACTGATAGTTTATATAAGTATGAGAACTTAATTTTTTTTCCAGTGTAGTGATGTAGTATACAGTATTTCCTCAATGAAATAGTAAAAAAAAAAAAATAGCCACCCATTATTGCAAATGTTATCTTCATATTATTTGGAGCTCTTCATCTGCTTTTCTCAGTCTCATGGTACTGATGTGTAAGCTACTAACCTCTTTCTTTAGGACAGTATCCCCCAATTTAGTGATCATCTTCCTGAGTGTTAGACTTAAATTCCTACAGTGACTAACTAGTGAATAGTTGTACAGGGTTAAATATGAGAACTGAAGACCTATACATCTCGAAGGCACCAAGCTAGGGATTAAATTAAAGAACAATGCTTTCAATCATTCTTTTTAAGAAAAGCTGCAAAACCTACTAATTACGTTATTTGCTTGGAATCAGTCAACTAGGCATTACATCTGCAAAACTATTTGCTGTAATATAACTGGGGCTTAATATATTGTAAAATAAAACAAACAAAAATGTTCTCTTGAGATAAGATTTTGGAATTAATTATAAGATTCCTTCCTAAGGGAAAACGCTTTTGTTTTGAATTTTCTTTAAAAGTGTGACAAAATGAGACTTTGAAGTTTGATCACTAGAGGGAACCAGTAGGAACTAAAGATTACAATTAAAGCAGAAGAACACTTACATTTGATTTACTAGTGCAGAATAGAGTGAAATATTTCAACATTGCACATATTGAAGGATATTTTAACAATGGATTCAGAAGTTAATTTTAACAGTATCTGCCTCTGCAGATAGAATGTGTTTAAAAGATGTTATGGAAGAGAAACATGTTTTATCAGACAAGACTGAATCTAATGTGAATATAGATAAAAATGACAGGTTACAAGAACAATATGAAAAGATATGCTACTGGACATACAAATGAAACTGGATGGTGTCTTAATAATTAAAAATGCTAAACAAATTACAAAGAATGACTGATCAATAACTTTCCCATATTGGATTTATAATAAAAGACTTGTTGAAGCTTTGAAGAATTTTGTGATAAGGGACAAAGAAAACTGAAAAGAAATCAAGTTCTAGGATATTAGCAATAGCACTTAGACGTCTATGCTACTGCATAGTGCTTTAAAGCACTCTCTGAGCAGTTTACAATATCAGCAATTTGCCCCCAACAATTTGGGCCCTCATTTTACCAACCTCGGAAAGATGGAAGGCTGAGTCAACTTTGAGCCTGTCAGGATCGAACTCTAGGCTGTGAATTTACCTGCAGTACTGCATTCTAATCACTGCCCCACCAGGGTTCCTTGTTTCACTCAAATTGTTAAAAGTAAAGGAAAAAGAAAGAATGTAAACTTGGTTTATTTGATAAAGATTAAAATAGATATATTATTTCTTAATAGATTTTTGCTGATCAAGACTGAATGACAAGGCTTTTAGATTTCTTTATAGATAAGATGGGATATAGAAAGAAGAGATCATTTAAGAGAAGGTGATAAGTTACTAAAATTGTTTATACTTGTGATGAAGAGGGAAGTCATTTGTTTATATATTCTTTATCTTTATTATATTTTTTCTTTTCTACTTTCTTCCCCTATTTTTTATTATTTTTTTTAGTTTGCATTAGTTTTTATCTAATTATAATTTTTAATAATACTATTACTATTAATAGTATAGTTATACTACTAGTATAGTTATAGCTACTATAAAATATTTTCCAGGGAGTTAAGTTAAATTTTGCACCAGCCAAAAGTGGTATATACTGTATGTATAAATACTGAATATATTCTTATTGTCAATATTTTCAAACTTTTCTATATAGGATTCAACGCTAATGTGTATAAGAGAGATGTTTACATAAAATCACATTATCTTCAAGCTACCTATATTTGCACTCAATAGTAAATTATCTGCCTGTGTAGAATTGGAAAATGACAAATCCTTAACTTTAATTGGTTACATGTTAGGATGGCAGCCGAAGTAGTTGTAAAAGATATTGTCAAAAGAAATGCCATCAGGATGAGACTGGTGAGGAATATGTCCCACTTACTTATTTTTTTGCCTGGGTGGCACTTTCTTGCTTCTCTTTAATTCTAGTCTCCTAGCCTGCCAAGGCTCTTTCTTCTTTCTTTATTTAATTACCAGTCAATCATGAATATTGGAAGTGATTCTCCTTTATTTATCTCTCTGGCTGATGAAGGAATAGCACACGTACCTTTATATTCTATTCCATTTGATCTTGTTGCAATGATGCTGATTCTTCCTGCCAAGCTACTTGCCAGGTCTCCATCTTTGATGTGGGTTAACAATAGTTCCCTAAGATCTGCTTTGATGTTTCCCATAATATTTCTCTCTTTTTCTCTTTTTCTCTCTTTGTCATGGAAAAGCAAACTGTCTGATACTGAATCTGGGCTGGCTGATCTGCCACGAGTAATATCTTTCCATCAGCTTTTTCATTGATGTTCAATTACTGACCCCAGTTAGGGATCCTATTAGGGCAAACTGAAGCAGTTAATGTTATAATGTTATAATCAGATTACTTATTTTACATATATCAAAATGACATTGATAAAAGGAGAGAGCACAAGAGGAACTGCATTATTAGTGGGTGTTTAAAATTTTGGAAGAAAACTCAGAATGGATACCAAAGCAATGACCAAGGCTTGTTTTATTAGATATTGCTTATAGGCAGTGGTGGGATTCAAATATGTGAACAACCAGTTCTCTGTGTAGATGCCACTTCTGGAAGTCCATTATGAGCCTGGGCAACAAAAAATTAGCTACTAGTTCTGCCGAAGTGGTGCGAACTGACTGAATCCCACCACTGCTTATAGGATACTCCTTCTGCAAATGCCATCCTGGAAAGAGCAAAGATCTCTTACATTCACAAGTCTGATTGCTCTTCCTATATTTGAAGATAGCAGTTACTCAAATCTCTAATCTTTAGAGTTTGATCCCCTCTAGAATAGTCTAGGGAATGCTTAGGAATTAAAAATTAAAGTATGATATTGCTGTGAAAAAGCAACTTAGAAAACACATTAAAAATTCTCTCAATGAATACTAGATTGTCACATAAAGGAAAACATCTTATCCTGCTTAGCTTCCCTAAATTCCGGTAGATTAATGACTGGAGAATGTAATCTGCTTCTCTTATTTATTTCTTCCTTATATTTGCTAAAGCTAAGTAGCTTTCTTGCATACTCTGGAAAAACTTGTTCTGATGAAACTGCTCTTTCTTATTTTAGAAACAGAGGTAGGTGGCTCAGGAGACATAAACCCAGCCTTGAACCACCATGAGGCCGAGAGCCCTCTGTTGGAAGAGAAGCCAAAGCTCCATCAGATCCAAAGAGACATAGAGATGAATGGATTTGCTCAGAAGTATGAATTTACTTGAAGAGATTCCTGCTGGAATTCAACTTTGCATGCATCAGTTTTATGCACCTATAAATCTATTAACTACTGTGAGCAATAAAAGTAGAAATCATTAACAGAGGAACTCTGCATTTTTATCTTCTCTCCTTATCTAAAAATACATTTCTATGAAACATATCTCCTACTGGTAGGCTGACATTCTTGGGGATTTCATCATTTCATTCCTCTTTTGTTTCAGCCTTCTGTCTATTTTGTTTCTGACCTTGCAGGTCAAACTTTACTTGATACATTCGCTCTCTATAATGACCTAGAATACACTATAGGTTCCTAGTTGTAGTTAGACTTAAGTAATGCAGACTTTCTTACCACCATGGGATAGGTCAAAATTTACTTGATCCATTCTCTCTCCATAATGACCTAGAATACATTATAGGTGTCAACATCCAGCTTAAGAATCCATAAAACTCCAGGTTAATTCTGTTTCCGAAAATCTTACTGTTTATTGACTACACAGCATGATAGTATCAAAGCAAAACTAACTTTGAGGTCCCCAGACACAGTTCATTAAATAGAATTAGACAATAATTTCTCCAGCCAAACCCCTACTCTCTCACCTAGTCCATGTAAACAATTTCACTTTGTTATGGGAACCCTCTGCTTCCTCTCCACACCGGCTGCAGTGTCTTTGGAAAGGTTTCAGGCTCTCATGGTCTCAAGCAGACTTGTAGAAGTTTCGGTTCTCCATCTAATCCTTTCTAAAGCAACATCCTCCCCTTACTCTAATGGCAAGTTGAAACAAAGAGGCACATAGCTGCCAAAGTTTCATTCTTGACAATGAATGGTTGTAGTTAGACTCAAGTAATGCAGGCTTCTTATCACCATGTTATTCCCAAAATAAAGTTTAAGAGTATCTTAACTATACAAATTATAGTCCTAACCAATGTTTCTATTTCCACGTATTCTTTCCACTATATAAAGCCATCTGCCATCTAAGATACCCCATTCAGAAGAAGAATCTCTTTTTTTAATGACCCAGTAGCTGAAGCTGTGATATGGTTGATATTTCAGGTGCTCTGGATTTATAGTTCCTCACTTCTGGCTAGCTAATATAGAAACTAATGTTTTGCCATTAGTTTTTGGTAGAATTTCTAATTCTATTGAAGAAAATCTGGCTTTTTTTTCTTTAATCAAATGAACCCTACACTATGTCTATGAAATGTGTCTTTTTTGATGCCTCACTTTACTTAAATAGGAACATCATACCTGGGCTGCAAAAATCCAGAGAGCCACTAGAATCAGAAAAAAGTAGAGTTTTCTATAACTAATTTTTCCAAGTATTTTTCTATTTTTTCCAGCTCACATTAGGTCTGTGCATGCCTGGATCTTGTGCATGTCCTAATTTTTGATGCAGTTGTGACTTACACATTTTGAGACATTATTACGATAATTAGGCAAATATTAACTTTTTTAAAGGATCATATTCATGCATGTTAATGAATGAATAAGCATATGTGAAAATTGGTTTTAGTTTATATTATAATATTTTCAGCACCAGATAATCAACTAGTTATTCTGCGTCCAATAGATATTATTTTTATTCCATTTTTTTTAAAGGAAAGAAGCACATTTATCGAGTGGTTATAGCACCAGGCTAGAATCCCAGGGACTGTGAGTTTTAATGTTGCTTTAGGTCCGAAAGCTAGTTGGGTGACTTTGAACCAGTCACTCTATTTCAGCCCAAGTCATTTCACATGGTTGTTGTGGGGATAATAAGAGGAAGAAAAACTATTAGCTATGTCCATTGCCTTGAGTTATTTATAAAAATAATAAAGACAGGATTTAAAAATATCTAAAAAAACATCCAATGTAATATTTATTTAGTCACTCTATATAGTCTATCTTGCACTTGCAATTCTTTGTAGTGAACATGGGGTTAAAAAACAAGCAACAATTAATAATAATGATGCCCAAACAGAAACCCAATCTTTAGACCCATGTAAAACACATGGCTAGTATTAGTTTGATAACATTATTGTCTATCTTTTGTAATTGTTTTGTAATTGTTTTTAATTGTTTAATGATACTTTTTAATTTTGATTTACTTTTGTTTTAATTGTGGAATAAGAAATTACACTTTGATGGCAAGTACTAGGACAGGTCCCCCAGTCATTTGAAAACTATAATTTGCTTGTTTAGGTTAGTGAGAAACAGGCCATCAAGTAGACAGGGAAGTTACAATCAAAACAAAACCATAGATCAAACAAATGGCTTGACTAAGAATGTGTGGCTACTAAAAGAGCTCTAGTCACCTCCTGTAAATTGTATCAATGAGCCTCTGAACAAATATCAATATCTAAGTTACTACATTTTTTTAAAAAAGCAATAGAAACAAAAACAACAAGTACAGTAAAATGGAAAGTATAATGAAACAGTGGCGATAGCTGACTACTGTAGCTCAGGATAAAAATCCCTTCCTTTTTGGCATATGTTATCAGGTTGAGTTAATGATAATTTATGCTATATATTTAGTCAGTTTTCTCTAGGGGTCTAGGAAGCTTTAGAATCTTATTCAAAGAAATTTGTGGCTTCACATTCAAACAAGAATATATTCCCAGATTACTTGATGTGGAAAAAAAATACCCTATCAATATCCCTAAATTAGGCTTGGGTTAAAATGATCACATTCCACCTAAATTGTTGAAACTTCATGCTGATTGGTGGGATCCTATTCTGGCCTCACTTTTCACATCTGAACAACCTGGAAATGTATCGCCCATAGGGACAGGGTGGCTATTAATTGTCCAACCTTTAGTAAAGGTGATAGAAGTGATCCTGCCAAGTGCAGTTCTATAAGTCTGTTTAATATTATCAGTGAGCTGTACATGTACTACCTGGACTAGAAACTCCAAGAATGACTGGCAGTAAAGTTATTTGGAGCAATGAAGAGATGGGATTTAGAACTGGCCATGAGATGCTAGATCAAATTCTTTTACTGCAACATACACTGAATAATATTTGGAAGATCTTGAGCTTCTCTGTAAATGGCTTTTGGTGACTTCAGATTGGCATTTGATTCAATCTTCTATGGGAAATATTAAGGAGATGGCAATAGATCTGAATTTATTGTTCATAACCCAGAAACTGTAGCAAGATTCTAGGATTAGAGTAAGATGTGACCGACAATGTTTAATGTCAGATGCAATCCTTAGGCACAGGGGAGTCCAGGGATGAATTTTAGCTTCTTCTGTGCTTAACTTATATATCAATTCACTAACCAAACTCTCAAACCCAAATTTCCATGCTCCCAGAATAGCAGTTACAGAAGTTCTACTTTTGCTTTAGGTAGATGATGCAATAATTTTTTCAAGGACCCCAACTGGCTGTAAACATATGCTCAAAACTGTGGTGTGCTACTGCCATGAAAATCATCTTGTACTAAACTTCCAGAAATCCAAAATAATGGCCTTTGCTAAATCATTCAAGAAGCTTTGTTGTGCAGAGAAGGGCAGGAAATTGAGCAAGTAAGAAGTTTCAAATATTTAGGTGTTGCTTTTCAAGATTACAGGTCATGAAACACACATATCAATAAAGTGGTCTTGTAAGCCCAAAATACCTCTTTAGTTATGTTAAGATTGTTCTATACAAAAGGCAGAGAAGGTATCTCTGCATCTTTTAAATTATTTACAGCCAAATTCTTGGCTCAGCTACTCTATGGTTCCCAGTGAAGTCCCTAGCTAAATTATAGGCTGATGGAAATTGTACAAACCAAGTTGATAAGAGCAGTGCTCCAAGCCCCAAAGAACATATTTAATGCAGTTTGAGGCTAGAAACTGGCCAAATGAAGGTTGAGGTAGAACAGGGATATTAATCTTTAATTATTGGCTTAAATGTCATTATTTTCCAGCTGGACTGATTCCATCTCTCCTAATTCCAGTCCTTATGGAATACACAAAAATGTTTATAATGTGGCCTTGGTCTTGACTCCATATACTTTCCTAAATTCACTCAGACTAGAAGAGTTTTCAGAGAAAAGCTTGTAGACATTGAATTTCAGAAAGAAGACCCATCCCAAGCTCTATCAAAATGCCAGATGGAAATCAGCCAACTACACTAATTCAATCATCTCTCCAGTCCAAAAAAACATTTTTCCTCAGCACCAGATAATAATAGTCTGTTCCTGGCACATTTATCAGTGAGGTTTAACAAATTTCTATGAGTGTCCTTGTGGTGATGGCTCAATTGAATCTATTCTTCACCCATTGCTGCAGTTTCTTTTTAAAGCAATATGTTCAAAACAGATTTTTGCTTTCTTGTTGCCTGTGCAATGTTTTTCTGAGGAACTTCATGCCCATTTTCCGCTATCAAAAAAAAAAAGCAGTTGTAAGGCAGCAAAGTTCTGTTGTATGCCAACAACTATTACCTCATGCAACTGACATTCCATACCCAATCTATGTACTTTCTGTTTTTGGGAATGAAATATCAACTGATCATTCTAATACATTGTTATAATAATTACTTCAATAACTTAGACTTCTTGAATCTGCAGTACATTTATGTGGGGTAAGTGTATAATGTTATAAAACAACATAAATAGTATAGTATAAGTGTATAAGTATAATATAGTACACCATTCTTTTTGTAGTTCTTTGATTTGGAATTATGGAAAGCTGCTCAAAAATAACTAAACACTCGCAATGGCATATTACTATTTTTAAAAAGTCTTGTTGACAACCAGTGAGAAGAAAAATGAATGTGTCATGTTAAAATATTGGCAGACTATTAAAACCCAATGAAGCTGGCCAGAGAGAAAATTGCTAAATAAAGTAAAACATAAAAATTGTTCTGGAAGAGCACATAATCAAGGCATTTTGGCTTTATAATTTTTAATCCTCTGATTTGTGCCTTGATTTGGAGGCCAAACATCCTGCTTTTCAAAGGCTGAGAATTGTTCTTCCCAGAAAATTTTCTCTTTTTTAATCTCCCGTTTAGTCAATGGCTCAGACTACTAGCAACTTACTTGCAATCTGAAGAGGAACAGAAACTGGGTTGCATGTGTCTAGATATTGCATCTGTCACATTTTGAACTTGGAGGCTACGTCCTAGTCACCTACCGTTTTGATTTCTATAATGCAATTTATATGGGCCTGCCCTATAAGAATATCTGGAAGCTTCAGCTGGTAACAAAATGCAAAGGTATGGGCAGATATGTGTGGTCTTAGAGCAGTACAGGTTACAGCTCTACTTGGTAAGCAACAATAGTTGCTGGTTTGCTTCAGGGTCCAATTCAAGGTGATAGTTCTGATTTTGAAAGTTTTTCATGGTACAGAGCTGGATTCCCTGAATTATAACTTTCTTCCCAATTACAACTGCTTGCTCTATCTGGTCTGGCAGAGAAGTCATGCTCGGGTTCCATCTACCAGGGTTTGCATTTGGCATTTGGCAGAAGGACATGCCAAGTGGTAGGGCAGGCCTTCTCTGCCAGGGCACCTGCCTTGTGGAATCTCTCCCTCCCCCAGAAATGAGATTAGCTTCATTACTCTCAATATTCCACCGGTTCTTCAATGCCTGGCTATCCTGGTTCTGTTATCAAGCCTTATCAGGTTCCAGAGGACCAGGGAGATTTTATGATGACTCCCTTACTTTGTTTATAACATCCTCTCTATTTGCCTTCTTATACTTATTTTTTAATTGTGGCTGTTTTTTATGTATCTATTGTTTTTAATCAAGATTGTACATATACTTTTATGTGAGATGGGCAGCTATACAAATATGGTAAATCAATAAATTTATACTCACATTGTTACCTTACTGCACTCTTACTTAAACATTCATTCCTTCTTAAGTTTTTTTCCTTTCTACCAACCACTTTCTCTCAGCCCTAGAAAGGGGGCAATGGCAAATCACTTCTGAAAAACCTTGCCAAGAAAACTGCAGGAACTTGTCCAGGTAGTCTCTAAGAACTAGAGTCAATAAACAGAATAAAAAATAATGATAGCCCTTTCTTATTTTCATATGTTCAAACCTATGATGTTTATGGGAGTTGTTCCTATTATATCATGTCTGAACATGCTTTTGTCTCATCTGGTAACTGATCAAAAACATTATAATATCAATTACAGCTTTCAAATAGTCTTTAAGGGTAGCCCCTATAGACCACACATTTGGGAGGTGACCTATGCATGAATGACCCACAAGCAATGCTTGCTGATGGCCCGAAAGATGGATTTCTGCAAAAGCCTTTTGACCAATGGCCGCTACCTTCTTTTCAAACAGGAGTTACTAATTCAGAAGGAGCCCCAATATACATACCACTATTGTCTGAAGCAGTGCTGCTCCATAAAGAATTAAAAATTGAAAATTACCAAATCTTGGCCCAAAGCCACTTAGTCTTGCAAGGAATGAACTGAAGCTTGTTTTTCCTAACCAGAACTTTACAGCTTCCAGGCACTGAGAATCAGAAAGTATCTCTTGTTGGCTTCACAGATTGGCAGATGACCTTACCTAGTAATTGTTAAAGAGGAGTGGTGATAATATGGAACACTGAGGAAATCTATCTATCTATCTATCTATCTATCTATCTATCTATCTATCTATCTATCTATCTATCTATCTATCTATCTATCTATCTATCTATCTATCGGGATACCATGATCAATATTACTGAAAGCTACTGGAAGATCAAGAAGATCCAAGATGAATGCCTCATCTCCATCCCTGTGCTGCAAGAGATGATTCCCAAATACAACCAATGTTGTCTATGTCCCATACCAAAGGATAAAATTTGATTGAAAAGGGTCCAGATAATCTAAATGTCATTCAAGCTGCAGCATAACCACTTTCTCATAATAATACATAAGATAGCATTAAAGGATCAACACAACTCCAGACTTTCTCCCCATATAGCAGATGCATCCTGGATGAGGTGATTCTGGCCATTTAAGTCATAAGAAAATGTAGCTGTGAACATTTTATTTAGCTTGAATCTTGAAATAAAGACTTATTTCTGTTCACATCAAACAAATTAAATTTAAATTGTTTAAATTAAAGTGTGCTCTTGGTCTCAGAAACTCTTTGTGCCATGATCATCATCATTTCACAAGTATAAAACAATGTTTTTGAAAAATTGTATCTTTCTCTCCAAATGTTAATGATTTATTTAATTTCAGAGAGTATGGTTTATGTAAAAAATTTTTTTACTCAGATATACATAAAAAACAAGTCCCTTCTCTACTATAGACTTTAACAAGCTAGAAATTTCCTCGTCAAGTAGAGAAATCTCTTGGGTTTACCTTACTATCTTTTTCTTGAAAGTTTTTTTTTAAAGTGTTGGAAACTCTCCCAGGAATATTTTATCACATCTTTCTTATGGAAGAATATTGTACTAGAAAAGTCATTTTTCCAACTCCCAGATTCTTTAAAATATAAGAGCATATGCCAAAATGATAGCCATTGAAAACTATTAAACATGCTGTCTTAGGCTTATGATACCGATTCCTATATGATGAGCTTTTGATTCAGTTAACAGAAAGCGCATCTGCTTGTTTTCAAAAGTACTTGTATGAGATTCATCAGCACAGCATCGAAAGAGCTACAAAAGACAGGACAGATTGTATTATCTACCAGCTGTATTTCCAAGAGGTGAATCAAGCTGCTATGTGATATTTTAAATGGAGTTATTATCTATGGTTCTTTCAATGTCCTTTTCCTGCTGCTTCTTTTCTGTCTTTTTTAATCGAATCACCTTTCTATAGGGGCAATAAACCATTATCTTTCACAAATGAGCCAAATGCCTTCTGTAAGCTATTAATGATGGTATTTCCTTTTCTCCTTAGAATCTGCTGTTTGTAAATTGCCACCTGCTTCAGTGGCATAAATCTGTGAACAAGAATATCTGAGGATTAAAGTTATAATTTGCAAAGGCCATTAACTGTTGATTTAAATCTTATAGGTGGATGGAAGCTTTTCAGCTACACTAAGTACTCTACCAAATTTAAGAACATGCAGAAAAACAAAAGAATAAGAAACAAAGGCGTGAAAGGGTGTGAAAGTTTTCGCAGAGTGAAAGATTTTGAGGACAGCATAAAGCTGAAGAAAACAAACATTTTATTTATACTATGTTTTTAATTGTAATCTTTAGTGAGATGAGGGTGTTGAAATGGAATATAAATAGGAATCCGTTAACTGATCAGTTTTATTTAATATATTATTAGTTTGTCTTAAATGAGTCTAGAATGGGACCTCTTAGTCATTTTCTCAGTCTTTCTAAGTGGAAAATTATTTTAGCTTTCTGTTTGATGATAGGGATATATATATATTTTTCTGAACTACCTGATTACAAAAGATTGCTATGACGGCATCCCAGAGTTTAGGATTCTAAGGCAAAAAGCTCTAACCAATATGAAAAGACACAATAGATTTCATTTAATAAATAGTAAGAGTGTGACCAGGGAAAATTATGCTGATTCACATCCCCAGAGCATGTATTGAACAGACTCACCGAAATTGCACAGTTGTGCATCACCTTTGCAGGATTTGGGGTTTAGGCTGAGATTCAAAATATCTGGAGTTTTTGCCATCTTTTCATACTTAAGAGACATGAAGTATAAACAATAATATTGGAGATGGTTTGGTAGCAACACTTGTCGTGTTCACAATCAGACCAATTTGTCTGAACTCCCTGTATATATATATTATATATATATATATATAAAGAGAAGAAGTAGTCCACACTACTAATTCTTCACCAATCTTCTGTGATGCCCCTTTCTTAGTGATCTAAGAAAGTGTATAGCTAAATAGTCACGGTAGTTATTTTTAAATAAAAAGCACACAGATGTATGATTAACACTTTGCTTTTATGAAAACAACAGCAGATTGTCATCTGCATGCCAGAGATACAGCTTTCAGTCTATGAAATCTCTATTTTAAAAGTTGAAGAGCAAGATATATGAAAAACTGTTGCTGAGATGGACAATATCCACCACCAAAAAGCATTTTTATTCTCTCTCACAAAGGAAGACTTTACTAGGTTGGATCTCTACAGGAATCGCCACAGTGCACTTGTACACAAATTACCACATTGGCTAGAGATTTCCAAAAAGCAATTTTGCTTGTAGGCACATGACAAAGAACATGATAGAGAATTTGCTGTTTTTATAATGGAAACAAGGCACATACTGTACAACTGTGTGAGAAGTGAATGCTAGAAAAATCAAATGCCTTACTCCTGTGTTTGTCTTTCTTAATGGATTAGAAAATTTGCATTCCTAAAGGTCGGCCTCCTCAGGTTGCTGCCTTTGTTAAATTTTTTCTCAATTTCTGATTTAGGGGAATATTCTATCCTGCCTTTTTTAATATTCCCCAAAATATTTCATTCTCTAGGGAAGGCAGTGCTGACTTCCTATAAGAGTTTAGAACCTGTGTCTTATATTTTTTGAATGAGACTGTTCATATGCAGGTAAGATA